>NC_056750.1:573931254-573953754 GCF_019279795.1 Protopterus annectens | reverse complement strand
GGAATATTGAAATTGGCAACAATTAACATATATTTATAGGTAAAAAAGGTTAAAAGAATATTTAGTATTTGACATTGCCTTTCTTAGGTCTGTAAAAACATTACTTGACATTCACAAAATTTTCAGCTATAGTGAATAAATGAATAATGTATCATTTTGCAGAGACAGACAAGAAAGGAAATATTCTACCACAAGACAACTAATTAAACTAATAAACTGAATCAAAAAGGTTGAACTCATAATCTGCCATTATGCTGCTAATTACAATAGTAAATTGAATAGAAATGTTGAATTTGTGGTTTGCATTATTTATGATATGAAGTAAAAAAATCACAAAGACTAAGAAGACAAGAGTGACAGCAACTGTAAGGCAGCATTAAAAGAAAAACAGGTTTTGAAAGAAAGAAAGTAAAACAACAGCACTCTGATATGGCAAATTTGTTTTCAGTTATCAGATTATCATTGTACGGTTCAGTCTGTTCTCTTCCAATTTGTGGTTGTTCCACAGAGAATGAAATGTTCTGAGTTTATTTTACATTTTTCCTGATATAACCATGTAATATAATAGACTGAACATATTTAACTTTTCAGTAGAAGATGGCAAATAATATACATATATATATATATATATATATATATATATATATATATATATATATATATAAAATGTGTGTGTGTGTGTGTGTGTGTGTGTGTACTTTGTTTTACTGATGAAGGGTTCTTATGTGGAATCAGAAGGAATTTTGAAAATATATCTTTTTATGCACTGGTTAATTAAATACCCATTCAGAACATTCTTTCTCAATTGCCTCTGAAATTAATGTGCCCCATTCATTATGATCTGAAGAAAATCTATTTTAAATTATAGGTCTTCTGTGCCAGATGACATAATACCATGATGCATCATAACAGAGACAGGCATATATTTTATTAACATGCTCAGTGAATTTTGCTTTATAGTAGTAATATTCTGCTGGTTAAAAAAGTAATTATGCTGTATGAGTAAAATAAATGCTTTTATCAGACTGGAGCTTGTGGTTTGCTGATTCTTGAGGTTAAGATGATTACTCTTGCATGTATATATTTCTCGAAATAATTCTCTTTCTTCAGATTTTATTACACAGCCATCCATACCCCCTCCAAGCTTACATAAATGTATAGTTATGAATGCGTATGCCCAGATTAAGTTGTGCATCCTCTAATTTATGGTTCAGTTTTACCTGGTGTTTTGGCAGTGTAAGTTACAGAACATTTTTTTTTCTTTTTAATGTTTTTATATTTATTTTATTTTCATGGTTGATGGAACAGACTACTGGGATCTAGTTGTATTAATTAGCAACCACAAACACATGCAAAACACACCAGTCATCTGTACTATAACACTTTTGCCATTGTTCAAACCTAGAACACCCATTTATTAGTATTAACAGTCTATAACTTGATGATATTGTCTAATACCATCACTAGAAAGCTATCTAACAGTAACATCAAGAATATGTTAGGGGAAATGTACCAATGTATTTATTTATTTATTGACATTCTATTACCGGTCCAACTGGGTAGGTGCCCATTTTCAGTGGAGACCAGGGGAGAAAATTTCCAAACAATTACAGAAACATTTTAAGAATAATTTTTATCATCATCAAAAATAATATAGAAACATCTATAGTTTCAAGTATACCAAATTACACAATGTGAACACATTGGCTAAGAATACATACAACTTTTATGACAATGAGTTAATATTCAGAGAAACTGTAGTTAGTTTACAGAGAAATTAAAGGTACGTTAGTATAATACAAAGAGGAATTGTAATATAAAGTGAGAGAAAAAACAGTGTTATACCATATTTAGTAAGAGAGTCAGGGGAGAGATATTGATAGAAGTGAGGAAGTGAGCGAAGAAGGGCGAGTAAGGAGGTATAAGGTATCAATAGGTACTTGCTCATATTTAGGGATGTCATTTATCCTTCGGCTGAGCAAAAACAGAGCACAATTTTGGCTAGGAAATCTTTCAGAATGTGTCTGAAGGACTGAAGAGAGGGTATTGACCTGATGGATGCAGGCAAAGAGTTCCAGGACTTAGCAACATGGTATGGGATCTGATAGGTTTGTGGACAGAGATGAGTTTGGACACTAGATCACAGTGACTAATTGGGAAAATAGAGAGGCAGATGGATGCTGGATTATTTTCTATGTTGTAAGAAGCTGTATATATGTTAGTTGATAGGATAGTTCTAACAAATATAGGCTTTTTAGTGCTCTACAGTGGAAGATCCTGAAATGGATAATTGCTGCAAATTCAGCCATTGTATTATGACACTGTTCACGTTTTGCTTTTTGTGATGCTTGAGATTAGTAAGGATGGGAGCTGTACAAAGTAGGGTGTAGAGGAAGTAAGTGGCAAGTGTAGTTTTACTTGCATTGGTGAGAAAGTTTGGGGCTTATTAAAGCACCCTTGTTTGTTTGTTTTGTGAGTTTTTATGCAATTTTGTATGTGCAAAGCAAATATAAGATTATCATCCACTAATATCTCTAATAAGTTACTGTGGGAAGTGACTTTAATAGTTATATTATTAAGAGACAATATTTTAAATGTTTTTTTATGAGAAAGAGAGATTTGGGAAAAAATGAAGTGGTTTGTTTTTCGGCAGGGGCTGATCATGAGTTATGAGTTACAAAGTCATGTTTCAGTGGCTTTTAAACCTGCTTGAATAATGTCTTAGAGATGTGCCAGGTTGTCAGGTGTGCAAATGAGTGTGGATTCATCTGTGTATTACATTTGGGGCCCTGTTGTATAGATGTGTGGAGGGTGTTAATGAGAACGTTAAAGAGGATAGGATGAAGGATACAGCCGTGTGATGCATGGAGAGAGGGTGGAATCCCAGGGGTGTATTTTCTGTTCCCCATCCAGTTATCCAGGTTGTGCTTAAAAAAGTTTAATGAGGTACTCTGCTTTATGTGGAGGGAGAGTCTATTCCAAAAAAGGGGGTTATCTCTTGGACACAAATGTCTCCTACCAACAAGTCCTATTGATGTAACAGACCAGGTTCAGGTCTCACGCGCAGGTTACTCTTGTGAAGCTTGACTTCTGATATGCAGCAGTCCCATCAGGGTGGGGTCTGTGATTGCTTTGTATGCCAGACAGATGTTACCTCTGAGGAGTCTGTAGGAGGCTGAGTAGAGGGACAGGGCTTGTAACCTATCTGTGTAGGGTAGATGTTTCAGGCCCTGGATTCTCCGGGTGAGGAATCTCTGTGACCTCTCAAGCTGCTGCATGTGCTTTGCGAAGTACATGCTGAAAGGGGCATCGTATTTAATAATCTGTCTTATAAGAGAAGAATACAGGGATGTTATAACTACTTTGTCCCTGGATGAGATACCCTTACTAATGAGGTGGGCCATGTAGAAAGCTTTCCGTACAGTGGAGGCAATATGGTGGTCAAAAGTCAGTTTGCTGTCAACCTGGGTTCCCAAGTCCCTCACGACTTATTGTGTGCTTTGTGTCTTATTATCAATGTGATAATTTGTGGGGACATCATTCTCCCCAAAAGGGATGATGATGCATTTTTTAGCATTCAGTTTGAGGTCATGTTTCTGGCACCGGTCATTTGTTTGGGTGAGACTCTCTTGGAGGATGTCCACATCACTAGGGGAATTGATGACAGCACCCAGCTTGCAGTCATCTGCAAACTTGGTCAGCCATAGCCCAATAGATTTGGCCTACACCTCTGAGAAGTATATCCCAAACAGTAGAGGCCCCAAGATCGATCCCTGTGGTGCATCAGTTCATGTTGGATGCAGCCTGGGATGTTATTGGGTCCCATGGAGGCTGTATTTTTTGTCTTTAAGAGGGCAGCGATCACTTGTTCCCTAGAGATAAGGGGAGGGGGGCAGGTACTGAGGATGTCCTGTTTTACTGATGGGGGGACCGAGGAGTGAAGTTTTCAATGAACCAGTCAGTCAGTAGCTGGGCTATATCTACAGGGTTTGTGTATGTGTTGTCCTTGACCACCAGTTCTGAGCAGATCTGGGTGCTTCCCTTGAGATTGTGGACATATGTAAACAAAGCCTTATGATTGTCTTAGTAGTTGTGACTAGTTTGGACTCGAAGTTTGCTTTGAAGGATTTCACTAGTGCTCATATTTGATTATTCAGGCTAAGGAGAGATTGCTTCCAATTAGACACCTGCTCTTTCTTGGTCCTGGACAGCAATTTTTTCCTTTTAATATATAGTTTATTTATTGCAGATGTCCACCAGACAGGTTTACTCTTCCTTGAGGAGGATGATTTTGTCCTGTCTGCTATTCATGATTCCATGCAGCTATATAAATGCCCATATAGTACTTTGCTGTAAGTCTGGATATATGTGCCAGTTTCTGTGGAGGGGGAGGTGGGCTGTGAAGCTATTTATACCTTCCCTCAGGAGGTTGTAATCAGCTTTGGAGAAGTTTTTTTGTTTGAACCTAGCTGGGGGGGGGGGGGGGGGTGAGATGGTGATTTTGAACGTGACTGCTTTGTGGTCGGATCTTACCAGGGATAATGACACTGTAGGGATGCTACAGTGTTTACTCATGTTGGTTAATTCCAAGTACAAGATATTTTTCACCTCTTGTGGGGGTGTCAACCAACTGGTCCAAGGCATTTGCATTGATGAAATCAAGGAATCTCTGGACATTTGTGTTTTGGCATGAGTATTTCTTCCAATCTATAGTTGGATAGTTAACGTCACCCAGTATCAGGGTAAAGGGTTGAATCTTGATAGATTTGAAGAGGTCCAGATAGATGAAGTGGGCATCTTGAGTCAGAGCTGGAGGCCTGTAGCTAGCTATGATTTGAATAGGGGTCTTGTCATTGTTAACTGTACCTGGAGTATTTCCTGTGCATCATACTGTTTGACCAGCCTAGAATGTATATGTCTTTTATATATGTTGCAACTCCACCTCCTTTTGTTTTGCTGCCCATGGCTTGGGGTATGAATGAACAATAGAATGAGTAACCTGGTATGGCTGGGGTTCTCTCCGCAGCTTTGAACCAGGTTTCTGTGACTGCACAAATGTCAGCTTCTTCCAGGGTTAAGAATGCTTTCAATGAGTGCAGTTTCATGTTTAGACTCCTAGCATTTAGCAGCATGACCTTTATTTACGTTTTGATGAAATTTTCATGTTTGTACTGTAATGTAGTGTTAATACTATGCGAGTGACGAAAGCTACTAGATAAAGCAGGACAACATGAATTGGTGTTGATAATGGGTGACTTGAATGCATGGGACAGACAGAACAGGATATGAGGACTGCCTGGGTCCACATGGGTGGGGCAACAGGAATAAAGAAGGAGAAGCCATTCTAGACTTCTCTCTGGCAAATGACTTGATAGTAGCCAAGACATGGTTCAGAAAGAGAGACAGTCACAAGATCACATACAAGAGTAGTCAACATGCAACTCAGGTAGCCTTCCTCCTAGTAAGGAAAAGGCACTGGGGCAGAATCCAGATTGCAAAGTCAACCCCAGTGAAACAGTCAGGCCACACCCTAATCCACTAGTTGCCAAAATCAGCTGCAAGCAGTGGTCAGAGAAGGCTCTAAGGTCAACAGAGACCAGGTCGAAGACCTGGAAGTTGACTGGAGAGAAAGTACAACAGTTCAAGGAATTACTCAGGGCTCTAGCACCCCAAGAAGAGGAGGAAATAGGTGGAGTTGAAGAAGAATGGCAACACCTAAAACAGCATGTGTTAGGCCTACAGAAAAGATATGTGACAGAGCCAGGTATGGAAATAAGATGCATAAGAAAAGCTGGTGGTGGAATGCAGAAGTCCAGGAAGTCATCAAAAGAAAAAAAGAGTGCAGAAAAAGGTGGGAGACAGAAAAGACTGACCAAGCTAGGAGGGACTACTGGTTGGCTAATAAAGAAGTTGCAATAGCAAAGAATAGGGCATCGAGGCACTATACCGGCTTCTGGAAAGTGACTCAGTAAGGGGCACAAAGAAACTATATCAGGTTGCAAGGCAAAGACAGAAAGATAAAGAAGATAGTCAGACACCATTCATAAGGGATGCCAGCAAAGACCTGCTCACCAGCCCAGAGGACCTGAAAGGCAGATGGAAGGAATATTTCCAGCAGCTTCTGAATGAAGAAAACCCTACAAAAGCTGTACTGCCCCAGAAATAGCCTACAATGAGAGAAGAAGAGGAGCCTACCCTTAAAGAAGTAAGAACAGCACTAAGGAAGATGAAGTCAGGGAAAGCAGCAGGCTCAGATGAGGTCACAGTAGATATGATAAAGATGCTGGGTGAGTGTGAGCACGTAGCAATACTTCCCAATAAATTCTGGTTCAAAATCTGTAAAACTGTTTAAATCAAAAGCAACTGCTGAAAATAAATATGAATAATCCTTTTATTTGCACCACAGAGGATTTCATCTTGCCAGTTTTACCAATTTTTAACCCAAATTTATTGAGAAGGATTGCTACGTGCTCGCACTTTGTTTATAAAGATGCTGGGTGAGATAGGGGAGAAATGGCTCCTGAGGGTACTAATAGCAGTGAGGAGAGAAAGGCAGATCCCAGATGACTGGAGAATAAGCATACTCATGGCAGTGTACAAGAACAAAGGAGACATCCACAACTGTGGGCAGTACAGCGGCATCAAACTCCTATCACATTACATGAATGTTCGGGAGAGAGTGATTGATAAACGGATATGAAGAGTAGTAGAATGTAAGATGTGAGATGAGCAGTTTGGATTCAGATCAGGATGCAGCACAATTGACCAGTTGTTTGCAGTGAGACAATTACTTGAGAAGAAGCTAGAGATGAGGAGAGAGTCCAACTGGGCATTCCTAGACTTAGAGAAAGCATATGACAAGGTCCCAAGAAAGCTGGTCTGGGCAGTACTGTGGAGGTTTGAAGTCCCAGCAACATTGGTAGAATTAATGCAGGCTATCTACAAGGACCCAATGACTCAAGTACGGGCAGTGTTTGGCCTCACAGAGGGGTTCCCAGTGGGTGTGGGTGTACATCAGGGTTCAACTCTGAGCCCACTGCTGTTCATACTGGTGATGGACTACATTAGCAAACAGGTTGGAGGGGATGGATCAACAAAGCTGCTGTATGCAGACGATGTGGCAGTACAGGCAGACTCTGAGCTAGAACTTCAGCAAGGGATAGGAGAATGGAAAGCAAATCTGAAGACACATGGGATGAAACTAAGCACAGATAAGACAGTGGTAATGGCATCAAATTGGGGAAATTGGAAAAAGCTGAGAATAGAGATAGAAGGGAAGATAGTGCAACAGGTAAACAACTTCAAGTATCTGGGAGGAATAGTTGAGGAGAAGGGTAGTCTGAATGAAGAGGTCAAAGCTAGAATCAGAGGGGCTGCAGCCAACTGGCATAGAGTATCAGGTGTAGTCTATGACAGAAGAACGCCAACGAATCTGAAAAGTAAGGTGTACAAGACAGTGGTGCGATCAGTACTACTGTATGGTACAGAAATCTGGGCAGTAAAAGCAGAACAGTGGAAGAAGCTAGAGGTGATGGAAATGAAGTGCCTGAGAAAGGTAATAGGATGCACACTGTGGGACAGACAAAGAAATGGGGACATAAGAGCATAAGCCAAAGTAGCTCCAATTGCAGAAAAGATCAAAGAGAACAGATTACAGTGGTTTGGGCACGTGTGTAGAAGACAGTCTGGTGAAAGAGATTTGGGACAGACAGGAAGAAGGTAAGAGGAAGCAAGGATGTCCAGCAAAGAGGTGAATGGATTGTGTGAAAGAAGATCTGTGACAGTCAGGCATGAGTGTTGAAGAAGGCAGGGGTGTGGCACTGAATCAAGAGAGTTGTTGACAGTTAACACGATACCCTGACCCCATGTAAAAAAAAAAAAAATGGGAAAAAGGGGGCTGTTGATGATGATGAAAGCTGTGTTGTATGGGGGATAGGAGTTCTTCCTGCAGGAGATATGTTCACAATTGTTTTTCCCAACTGTTTTGAATATATTTTTCAAGTACTTTGGAGAGATGGGATAAGATTGCTCAAGGTCTAAATTTAGTAATGTCTGTTGAATTTCCTCCATTGCGTAGAGGAATAATGTGCGATCTTTTTTTCCAAAGGGAGGGAACTTGGGATTCCATGATTGACTGATTTATAAGGATTGAAAACACAATAGCCAATGCTACTGATTGCTATTTTAAGGTACTCGGAAAGTCTGAGTTTATTTAAGAGTATTTTTATATAGGATGTAGTACAGGTTTGAAGGTGAAATTGGATGTGGTGATACTGTGGGAAGGGTTGGGAATTGGGTTTTGGAAAATCCTTGGATAGGGATATAATACTCTGTATGAAATAAGTATTGAATTCTATTGCAGTTTCAAGTGGTGAGTTATTGGGAGAGTGGTTAGGGTTGAATTTTTGGGGTCTATATTAGATGAGTGACCATTCCGATGTTCGAATCATAGATGGTCAACATCATATGATCAAACCTTGGAAAGGTCGAAGGTGAAAGTCAATGGCTTTTCACACGCAGAATGGGAAATTTTCCCTTTCTGCACTGAAGTGCATTCTTGGAGTTGGTATATTTAATTAGGGGGGGTGTGGGGGGGGTGCAGCCCCCCTGCTCAGAGCAGCAAGGTAAGTTTTTTTTTTTATTTTATTTTATTATATAGTCGATGTTTCGGACTTCGCTCATATGAGTTCGCTTGTGTCAGGTTCATAGTTTTGAAACTTCGACTATATAATATAGACCCAAATTTTTGGCCAGGATGTAAGATTTATTTAATAGCTTAGCAGAGTTTTTAGGGGTGTGTTTTCTATTGTTCAGAAAGTTGTTTTAGTATAGATTTTGTCTTTATTTATTTGCTTTTTAGCACAGTTGCAGAGCATTCTGAAGTTTTTCAAAATATAGGTTCATAGGTGTGTACTAGGCTAATGGCCCTGGGGCCTTTACAAGAGTAGCCCATAGGACTACCCCAGCATCGTGCCACCCAACCTTAGCTCCCAGTGCCTCTGTCGAGTAAAGCCACTGTAGTGATCCCTGGGGTGAATTTTCTATTTCCCATCCACTCATCAAGATTTCTCTTGAAGTGGGCCAGTGAGGTGCTCTGCTTGACATGTATGGGAAGTCTATTCCATAGCATGGACAGTCTCTGGATTATAAACCTGTCCCTCTAGCATGTTCTGTTGATTGTGGTAATGAAGTTGAGGTCTCTGGAGCGTGTGGTGTGGAGGGATTTGGATTTCTTTAGATGTAGCATTTCTGACAGAGCTGGTCAGACATGGCTTTGTAAGTCAAGCAGAGATCACCTCTAAGCAGGCGATATGAGACAGAGTTTTTTTTTAGTCTGTCTATATAGGACAGATGATTAAGGCCTAGGATCCTCTTTGTGAGGTACTTTTGTGGCCCCTCCAGCTGTTGCAGGTGTTTAGTGAGGTACATGCCAAATGGGGCATTGTACTCAATGATTGGCCTAATGAGGGAAGAGTAGAGGGAGACAATGACTTCTTTCTTTCTGGATGCAAAGCCCTTAATAATGAGATGTGCCACATAGAAGGACTTTCTGACCACACTGGCAGTGTGGTGGTCAAAAGAGAGGTTGCTGTCAAACTGTGTTCCCAGATCCCTTATAACACCTTCTGTGTTCAGTGGACTACCATCAATGTGGTAATTTCTGGGAACCAGGTTTTTCCCAAAGGGGATGATGACACATTTTTTGGCATTGCTTAAGGCCATGGTTCTGACACCAGTTGTTGGTCTCAGTGAGGCCTTTCTGTAGGATGTCAACATCACTCAGGCAGTTAATAATAGCTCCTAACTTGCAATCATCTGTGAACTTTGTCAGCCAGAGTCCCTTCATGTTGGCCTGGACATCAGAGAAGTAGATACCAAACAGAAGAGGACCCAGGACCGAACCCTTTGGGACTTCACTCATGACTGGTCGGCAGTTTGACTTGGAGTCAGCTACTTTCACACCGTGGGTTCTACCTGTGAGCCAATTTGCAACTGATCTAGTGATATAGGGGTTGATGCCTAGTTTAGTGAGTTTTTCTATGATTCCTGAATGTGGAATGGTATCAAAAGCCTTGGCCTGATCAAGGTAGGCTGTATGAACCACCTTGCCTTCATCCACAACATTGGTGACTGATTCAAAGAATTCGACCAAGTTGAGCAGGCATGACCTACCATTCAAGAAACCAAACTGTGTGGGATCCTGAGTTTGGAGATTCCCTATATCCTTGTTTATTAGGTCCATGATGATGCATTCCATAGCTTTGCATATCAGACTCGTCAGGCTAATGGGGCGATAGTTCCCAGGGTGTGTAGTCACTCCTCCTTTGTGGAGAGGGATGAATGTAGCAGTGCACCATTCGGTAGGGACAAAGCCTGAGGTGAGGCTGTGATTGAACAGGGCACACAGGTGAGGTGCCAGTTCACGCTGTTCATGTAGAACACAGCCAGGGATATAGTCAGGTCCCATAGAAGCTGTATTCTTGGCCTTTGACAATGCTGTTTTAACCTGTGCAGCAGTAATACTGGGTGCCTGGCAATCTACTGGTATTGTGACTGGTACCTTGGGGGGGAGGGGCAAAGTTGGCACTGAATCTGTCAGGCGGTATATTGGCAATATCTGTTGGCTTGGTATAGAAGGTACCATTGTGCAGTAGCTCAGAGCAAATCTGGGTATTGCCCCGGAGATTCTTTATATAACTATAGAAGGCCTTGTTGTTGTCTTACTATCTGCTGCAATTCTCTTTTCATAGCTAGTTTTAGAGGATTTGATGTGGGATTTCAACTTTTTGTTAAGGCTGATAAAGGAGTTTTTTCCATTCTTGGGACTTCACCTTATTTTGCATCAGTTTCCTCCTTCTGTTGTAAACTTTGTTTATGGCAGGGGACCACCAGATTGGCTTCCTTTTTTTGGAGGAGAGCATCTTGGTTCTGTTTGGTATGGTGAGATCCATGCATTTGTGTACGTGTTAATATAGTGCATTGGTGTATGATTCAGCGGTCATGCAACTGACCTCCATTTGCATGGGTGCCATGAAGTTAGCCACCTCTGTTTTTAGGGGCCCAAAGTTAGCTTTGAAGAAGTTTTTCATGGTGGTTACCTTTGCAGGTGGGGTGGGAGGGATGTGGATTTCCAAGGTGATTAGTTTGTGGTCGGATCTAACCAGGGAGTAGTTGACTACTGGTGTAGAGCAATGGTCGCCCATGTTAGTAATGACCAGGTCAAGGATGTTGCTACCTCTAGTGGGGGTAAGAACAAGCTGGTCTGGGGCATTGGAATTAATGAATTCTAGGAAATGTTGGGCAAGTGTATTGGTACACGAGTAGTTTTCCCAGTTAATGGAGGGGTAGTTGAAGTCACCCAGTATGAGAGTGTTAGATTGCACCCTAATATTCTCCAGGGTGCTTAGGTTGGGGACCTATAGGAGACTACAACCTGAATCGCCATCTTACCCAGTGTTAGCTGCACCTGAAGTATCTCAAATGCATTATGTTGGGCTACTAGTCTGGAGGTGTGTGCATCCTTTATGAATATGGAAACACCATCGCCTTTGGAGCTTTGGTCCAAGTTGTGGGGCAGAAAGGTGTGGAATGAGTTATACCCTAGTAGTGCAGGGGTGTTTTCTGTGGCCTTGAACCAGGTCTCTGTTATGGCACAAATGTCGATGTTCTCCATTTAAGGAGTGCTTCGAGCCAGTGCATTTTGAGATTTAGACTTCTAGCACTGAGCAGCATGACCCTCAGATTACATTTGTTTGTAGCTGTTATGGTGGCAATTTTGTCTTTGGAACACTGCCTAAAAAAGGCACTATAGGGGTGGCAAGAGCCTTGGCTATTATCCGGAACCCCAGGGGTGACAGATGCAGGCCATCTCTGGCAAAGCATCAAGATCTGTCAATCATGTCATCCCATGCAGACAGATACTGGATCACCTTAGAAAGATACCAGAAACTCAGCCAATTGTTGAAATCAATCATTTTCTGCTTGTTCTGTGATATCATTCTGGGTGATAGTAGGATGCTGCTCAGAGCTAGGGTCATACCTGCCTGGGCTACATAATCCGATAGCTCCTCCATGTCTCTTTTCATGTAGTCCAGGGAGGTACGTCTCAGGTCATTCACACTCACATGTACAATGACAGAGTCATATTTGTACCTGTTGTTGAGGGACCTGAGTGCATGCGTTATGTGTCGGATCCTTGCGCCTGACAGGCAGCTGACTGTTACTTTCTCCTTATTCAGCATAGTGAATGGGACATCAGTGTGCCTCACTATCGAGTCACCTATGACTAGTGTGTTTGGCATGCTGTTTTGCCTTAGGGGCTTTGGTTGAGTGGTGCGCTGTTTAGGAGAGTTATGTGTCTCGTGATTAGTGTTGTATTATGGTGGTCGAGTGCGTTTCTGCTTTGTAGGTCTCTGCTGTTTGGGTAGATTTTTTTATTGAGAGCATCTGCAACGGTGGGTGTGCAGTTTGTGTTTTTATGTGACGGCAGTGCTAGTGTGTGTTCTGGACGGCTGGAGTGATACTGCTTGAGAAGGTTGATAACAAAGCCATCCAGCTAAACCTTTGCATATCTTTTGTTATGCCAAACAATATAGACTTTGAAAGACAGATGTTACACTGCTCAAATATTTGAAAAAAATATTTAAAAAACTCAAATTATGCTGATATTGTTAAGGAGAACTTGCACAGATTGCATACAAGTTAGACAGTTTACTGGGGAAGCAAAAAATAGTTCTTTCAAGACTCCGAATAAGAATAATATATCATAGTTTTTTTATGTTTTTGAGTAGTAAAGTGGAAGAAATTGTGGTATGTACTACTCATCTTTTTTCTATTTTGTTTTTATAACAGGTTACATATGATAATGAAAGCTAAAGCTGCATTACTGGCATTTCCAGAGTTAAGTCTTTATGTGCCAGTCTGGCATTGCACTTTTTAGTCTTCCCATGATCTGTGTCAACCTGGTTTTACTTTTTAAAATGTAACTGCTAGCTGTTAGATCATGAAATAGATACAGATTATCTGGACATCAGATGAGATGGTAGTAACTGTGGTAGAGAGGGATAGGTTAGAGTTCTAAGTTGTGAGGTCATTTGACTAAAGCTGTCTTTTGGTGAAGGGAGCAGAGGAGGTAGGGGAGTAATAAATAAAATAAAAAAGCAAATGTCTTAAATCTGTATCCTCAAAGGACTCTTTGCAGTATCAGATACAAAGGGAAAGAATATTTTCATTAGTATCCAGTCATTGTAGGAAGAAGAAATCCAGTCATAGTAGGGTGTGAGGAGACAGGATCAGGGTGTGATATAATGACTCAGTGCAGTAATTTTTGCAAGACTCTCTACAGTAAAAGTATATAAGGAGAAATACTGTTTTAATTAGTACCCTGATGGATCTATAAATCAGAGTAGCAAAGAGCAACCCAGTCTCAGGTAAGGTGGGGAGATGTAACATCATGCAGTGGTAGATAAAATGTAACATTTTTTGTGAAGTCTGCAAACACCATTCCTGTGAGGTCATCGTCTGTTGACAGATAAATATGATTTATATGGTATACTAATGTACTTGAACTAACCTATACTGAACTCAAATAAACACAAAACCCAGCACTCCAAAATACATTTATTAAACTAAGGTAAAGCACTGTAGCATAAGACCACATAGAGATAAAAGACTGATTTCACCCTACTAAATTTTTCTGTAAAAAGTCCGATTAATTAAGCAAACAAGCCTTAAATAACAATTAAAGTCACATGATTTAATTGGAGATCTGACATTTTAATTTCCAAGATCGTTGGGGAACAATGATGAGAATACAATAAAGTTAATATCTCGATGTGTTAACTGTGATTTGGATCTCTAGGGATGCCATGAACGGGTTATGGGTAATTTAACATGAGGTGATAGAGTGTTTCTAGAATATTCAGACACTTACACAAAGTTGCTTAAGGATCTGTTATAGATGGAGTTGTGTCATTGTACGTAAACCATGTCTAAAACATCACTAATATATTAAAAGTTATGTATAAATCTGACAAATATAACAAATGTTTCAATGTTTATTAAATAAGTAAATAATGCCCCAGTATTCAGAAATGTAGCTAACTCATCTGGTACCCTGTGCAGTTCTGCAAACTGATATACTCCAACTTTAAGGTGAAGAGTTGGAAAAAGAAAGTTTCTGGACTTCGAAGCCCAGTAAATAACTAAACAAACTTGCACTTGCTGCCGTAATGGTGCTGAGGTAAATACTGATTTAGGTGTGCTAAATTAGGTTTTCTGATGACTGTTATATTTTACTCCCATTAAATAGTCTCCATTTAACAAATAAAGTAGCCATCTTTAATGGTTGTTTATTGCAAAGGTATATATTTATTTGACTTGCCCACCTATGTGTCACTTATGTGAGAAGAGAAATTAGTACCAGATATTAATGCAGTATGCAACTTTCAAATGCACTCAAAATCAAAATAATGAAATCATCTACGATGAATAACATACTGATGGTAAGTTGTCAATCTCGCCTTCGTTCTTGCTGGTTGGGATCGGAGACGATCCTCGGCACCGACTCGGCCATCTTCAATAGCTCGAGAGCTGTTTACTGATCTACCCCTTATCCCATGATGCCTAGCACTAGCTACCCAGATCTCATTTGCCACTTCAGCTCAGGCTCGTATATTTTTCTTTTACTACCTTTTCAGTCAGATTAGGGATTTTTTCTATCCTTATTGTATTTGTCTAGTAGTCGCTAACTAGTTGTGATAGTTTAGTGTTTTTTTGTGGGCTTTTCAGAACTCGTTTTAGTTAGAGAGTTCTTCCCCTCCCCCTCTTCCCTATCCGATAGCTTACTCTGTAGAATTTTCTTCCTTTTCCTTGTTTTAGGTAGCTGTTTTAGTTAGAGGGTTCCTAATTCCTAAAAAAATATATATATATATATATATATATATATATATATATATATAATAAGATATATCCTTATCTTGTAGTATACTGTGTCTTATTTGTGGTTCTGCGGTAGTGTTTACTGTTAGTGGTATTTCTTATTGTGTATTATGTCTAAGGAATCCAAAGTGTCGGGATTCAAGAAGTGTGACTCATGCTGTCAGAGGATGGGGGCCAGGCAAAAGTGGCCTCTCAGCTGGCCACCATTAACTCAGTAGTCAACTCCTCCATGAGGCTCATTTCCTATGCAGCCGATGGGGCGAGTAGAGCTGCAGGCACAGGCGTGGCACTTCGGAGACATGCATGGATGCGGCTGTGTAATTTTGCAGAACGCTTCAGAGCGTCATTCACCAACACTCCCTTTGACGGTTCCTTTTTTTTTGGACCACAGGTGAAAGACACTCTTACTACGTGTGAACAGGAAGGCAAGACTCTCCCTACCATAGGAGTCCATTTTTCCACTCCCTCTAGACCATACCCCAAGGGTCAGAAGAGTGGAAAGATGTGGTTTTGGAAATCCCAGGGATCTTTGCCTGACACACGTAGTGATTTCTCCTCCAGGGGCAGAGGAGGAAATAACAATAATAACAGACGCTGCCCTCATGGCAGAGGGGGTCCACAGAATCAGGGCAGTAGAGAATCCTTCTCTGACAAGCCCTTCCAACATCCCTGAGGGGTTGCCCGACTGTCTGTCTCTGGAGGCAGTCAGGGGAAGACTTTCATTGTACCCAAAAGCCTGGCTAAGCATAATGCAAGACAAATGGGTACATTCAGTAATATCCGGAGGTTACAGAATTCCTTTCGTTCAGCCCCCTTTACCGTCATGCAAATCCCTCCCAGATGTTCCACCCAATCTGAGGGACCAAGCAGTTATAGAAGTTTCACAACTGCTAGAAAAAAGAGTCATCCAGGAAGTCCCGGCAGACCAACATGGATCTGGAACTTACTCAAGGTTCTTTTTGGTACCAAAAAAGACAGGGGACTGGAGACCTATTTTGGATCTCAGCAGACTGAACAAGTTTGTTCAAAGAACAAAGTTTCGGATAGTCACGCTACAGTCCATTCTACCCTTTCTGGATCAGGACAATTGGATGTGCTCTATAGATCTCCAGGATGCGTACTATCACATCAAAATGGACAGATGCTCCAGGAGGTTCCTTCGCTTCTGGCTGGGAGACAGTCATTACCAGTTCAGAGCTCTGCCCTTTGGTCTCACCACAGCCCCCAGGGTGTTCACCAAATGTATGGCAGTGGTCACAGCTCACCTGAGGCATCAAGGATTCCAGGTGTTTCCCTATCTAGACGACTGGCTCCTTACTGCTACTACCAGGCATCAACTCCTTCAAGCCAGGGACTATACAATCTCAATTTGCTCCCAGCTAGGCATTACCATAAATTTCAAAAAATCTGCCTTGTTGCCCTATCAATCTATTTCTTATATAGGAGCAGACTTAGATACAAGGAGCATGTCCACAAAGCTACCCTTGGACAGGGTGTCCACTATTCGCCAGCAGGTTCATGTCCTCATGCAATGCAAAAGAGTGCAAGTCAGGTACGTCCCTCAGACTCTAGGTTCTATGGCAGCAGCAATTCTTCTGATACCCCTGACCCGCTTCCACATGAGAATCCTGCAGTGGCTTCTGTTCGTGCAGTGGTCCTTTCAACAGCTCCCCATGTCTCACATGCTCATCATCACAGAAGCATGCAAAAGAAACCTTTCCTGGTGGATGATCTCCCCACTAGTGATTTGGGGCAGACCCTTCATTCAGCCTCCTCCGGTTGCTACAGTGACCATGGACGCCTCCCTGATAGGGTGGGGGGGGGCATTATCAGGGAAGGACAGTCCAGGGCACTTGGCAGGCTCATGAGTACCTTCTGCATATAAATGTCCTAGAGATGAGAGCCATGCTCCTAGCATTGCAAGCTCTTCAGGACTCTCTTCCTTTGGGGACCATTGCAATTCAAACCGACAACATGTCAGTGGTGTGGCACATCAACAAGCAGGGGGGAACCAGGTCCTACCCCCTATGTCGAGAAGCCCTCAGACACTGGCAGTGGGCGATTTCCTCCCAATGATTTCTGATTGCAACGCACATCCCTGGGATGTCCAACATCATAGCGGACAGGCTCAGCAGAGCTATTCTCATGCCTCACGAGTGGTCTCTAAATCAGGTAGTTGCGGATTTAATCTTCCGCAAATGGGGTCAGCCTTGCTGCGACCTTTTTGCCACCCCCTTCAACAGCAAATGAGGCAGCTACTTCTCCCTTCTTCAGCTTCCCGGTCCCCCTCCCAGAGACGCTCTAGTCCACGATTGGCCTCAGGGACTTCTTTATGCCTTCCCTCTGTTTCCCCTTATACCGAAACTCATTCAGAAAGCTATGTCGTTGGGTTGCAAAATGATTCTCATTGTTCCTTACTGACCTCGACAGATATGGTTCCCTTTTCTGCACCATTACCTTCTCGAGCGGCCTTGGACTCTGGATCCGATTCCAGCCCTACTGGTTCATCAATCAGGCGGGCTGCATAAATCTCTTCAAATGCTCCCACTCACAGCTTGGTTGCTCCACTTCCAACCTTAGCCAGGCTTCCCAGTATTTCCCCAGCTGTTTGCGACATTATTGTTTCCTCCCATAAGTCGGCCACTAGAAGGACTTACGCTAGTAAATGGAAACGTTTTTCTTGTTGGGCAGAGGAAAGAAATATAGATCCCTTCACAGCCCCTATCCATGAGTTCTTAGAGTTCCTAACAGAACTCTTTCAATTAGGGTCTGCTTCTGCTACAATTAGCTGCTGGTTCAATTAGTGGCCATTTCAAATTTTCATGTTGGTTTTTCTAATACCAACATTATGTCTCATAAGCTATGTAAAGCGTTTCTAAGAGTGGCTACTCTCCTTAGACCCCCAGTGAGAGATCCCGCTCCTCCTTGGGACCTTAATCTGGTACTAACCTCATTAATTATGCCCCCTTTTGAACTGGCAGCTTCCTGCTCCATTAAGTTTCTATCTTGGAAGACTCTCTTTCTGGTAGCTATTACTTCAGCCAGACGTGTCTCTGAACTTCAGGCACTATCCGTCCATCCTCCATACTTAGTATTTCATAAGGACAGGGTTGCTCTGAGGACTAATCCTTCTTTTCTTCCAAAGGTCTTCTCAGAAAACAATTTGAATCAGTCTATAGACCCACCTGTGTTTTTCCCTAGCCACAACAACAAGGCAGAATACAAGTTACATCAATTGGATGTTCATAGACAGTTGCATCTCTATCTGCATAGGACAAAGGATATAAGGAAGTCTGACCACCTTTTCCTTTCCTATGCTCGGGGCAAACAGGGTCTCCCAGTTCCCAAAGTGACTTTATCCAGGTGGTTGTCTCATATCATTACCTTTATCTACCAACTAAGGAACTAAGACTTGCCAATCAAACCGAAAGGTCATTCTACCAGGGCTTTAGCCACATCTGTAGCATTCCAGTCTAGGTTGCCCATGGACTCTATCTGTGCCGCCGCTACATGGGCAAATCCTCATACCTTTATTTCTCATTACAAGTTGGATGTGGTGTCCAGAAGTAGAGCTAGCTTTGGTTCCACTGTTCTGAAGAGTCTGTTCCAATGAGCCACCCAGGATTGTAGGTGCTAGGGACACTGTCCCAACCAGCAAGAATGAAGGCGAGATTGACAACTTAACATAAAGAAGTTATGTACCTACCATAATGTTCCATGTTAGTTGTTTTCATCTTGCCTTCTTTCTTGTGTCCCCCCCCCTCCATCCCCCTATCCTGTTGAACCGAGAGGAGTTCAAATTTTCACTGGCTGAGTGTTTGCTAGTTTGTTTCCTTTACTGACTTAGACAGTAAGACATGTATGTTTATTCATTTGTTTGGAGGGGTTTCTTCCTATAGCTATGTCTGGGTTAGCTATTTCAAATGAGATCTGGGTAGCTAGTGCTAGGCATCATGGGATAAGGGTTAGCCTTGAGCCAGTAAACAGCTCTCGAGCTATTGAAGATGGCCGAGTCGGAGCTGAGGATTGGCTCCGATCCCAACCAGCAAGAAAGAAGGCGAGATGAAGACAACTAACATGGAACGTTATGGTAGGTACATAACTTCTTTTTCTAACATGTTTGATTTATGCACTGAGTCAGTCTTACCACAATTTTAATGTAAAAGCTCAGAGCTGACAAAAGCTTGTTTTATTCATTCTACTTGCCTTAAACACGTTAATAAGAAAATACAGACAATAAAACCTATTTAGCTTGTTCTTGTAATTTTTGCCCAAAACCAGTGACTGGATAGAGACTTGATATCCATACCACCTACTAAATGTAGGAAATAGTGTATTTTGCTTGCAGTGACATCAGATGGGTCCCATGGCTGACGCATGATACATTCTTGACCAGCATTCAGAAGTATGAGCCCTTAGTATCAAATCAGTAGTAAAGCCACAGCTATCAAAATCATTAATTCACTTTTAAAGTGCTGTTCTAGTCCATGTTACTTCCTTGATGTGATGGTCTTCACTGCCACATCTCCAGACACTTACATATTAAATCTAATTTGTTATATCTTGGAGAAAAGTGAAATTGCACTCCCAGTTTTTAAACAAAAGTGAAGCAAATCTCACATTTGCTAATTATCTTTGTCGTCCATTTTAAGTTTACCAAACGAGAAAGAGAGCAGCACTCGACAGCAGCAGGATAAAAGATATATTTATTTTAGGTTGCAAAAGTCAACCTAACTAGATATGCACAAACCAGTTTCGGCTGTTAAAGCCTTTTTCAATGTGACTTGTTACTAGTACAAAAACGTTTGATTACAAAAACACATATTACATCCTGGTTCTCCATTTATACCCACTACTTAAAGTGATACCACTTTAAGTAGTGGGTATAAATGGAGAACCAGGATGTAATAACCTACATGACATACATGTCTATTCAATTTTATATACAGGGTACTTATGCAGTGTATTACATCGAAATGTGTTTGAACTGATTTTGCTTTTTATACATATTTTAAACATATTTTTTAAAACATGTTTTTAAACATGTTTTTAAACCATAATTGTTAAACATATTCTAAACCACAAACTGCTAACATACTGATAATGCCATTACTAATAAGGCTGCTATGAGCTGTAGCCCTGAATGCTTACATATTTATATCATATTTTAAGGCAAAAATCAGATAATATGCCTATATACAATATATATTTTTTAAAGCATATTATTGGTTAACATGGTTATTTAATATATATGGATTATAATGTTGGTATTAGAATAAGATAAAATGTCAACAAAAGTCAGTTAATATGCATGTATATGTATATGCATATGAAAATATATATATATATATATATATATATATATATATATATATATATATATATGTGTGTTTTGGCCTATTATTGGTTCTCATAATTTTATCTGATTTATGTGGAAATAGAATGATTGGATATTTACCTACCTAATAATCATAGTTTAATACTATGATGCCTATGTCATGGAGGGCACCAATGGACTATGCCTCATGTACTTGATATTCATTTAGTCCTGGCTTGAAAAAAGCCCCAAGGGTGGTAATCCACTTGTTCTCTATGTTATTGAGTTTAGTGTGCCACCCCATCTTGAAATTCCTATGTAGTTGGATTTTGTCTATTATGGTAAACCTAAATGATGCTCCTGTGTGTTTATATAAAGCATTGGTTATTCTTCTGTTTCTGATTGAACTCAGATGTTCGCTAATCCTAATTCTGATGGGCCTAGAAGTCTGCCCGACATAGAAGGCAGAGCAAGTGCATTGTGCCAAGTATATCACCCAATCTGAACTACAATTTCCAAAAGTTTTTATGTTAAATACCTTTGGTGTATTCTTACTGGTGAATTCTTTGGTTTTCCAAATATATTGGCATGAACTGCAATGTCCACAGGGGTAACAACCAACTAAAGCATCACCAAATAATGTAGTTTGTTGTTTAATACCTGGTGTGAACCTTTTATAGTGTGTTAACTGGGACTGAATTGTGCGTCCCCTGCGATAAGAAAAAGCGCAGGTTTTGGGAAGGATATCATTAAGAAATGAATTTGACTGTAATATATCCCAATGTTTGTTAACAATTTGTCTGAACCAGGATGTGTTATTGCCATACGTGGTAACTAATCTGATTGGTTGCCTACCCTGCTTGGGAACTTCTTTTGATCTATTATATTTCAGAAGATCGTGTCTGCCCTTGGTTTGTAACTGTTTGACAGTTTTGTTTAAATGATTGGAATTGTATCCTCTGTCCACAAATCTGGTTGTTAATTCTTGTGTTTGACTGGAATATTCTGTTGTAGTTGAACAAATCCTTTTCAGGCACAGATATTGTGATTTGGGGATGTTATTAATAATGTGGCGGGGATGAGAACTGGTGGCATGGAGAATGGTGTTATATTGTGGAAATTTTCTGTGTATTGTTGTTGCTAAAGTGTGATCCGGTAATCTTTTGATGGCCACATCCAAAAACACCATCTCATTATATCCAATGTTGACCGTGAATTGTATGTCAAATGGGTTGTTGTTGAGGTAATCCACAAATTTGAATAGTACCTCCTTACTACCCCGCCACACCAACCAACAATCATCCAAATACCTGCGCCATATGTCCATGTATTCCATATAAATATTCCGCTGAGCATCATATATGAAGGTTAGTTCATAATACCCCATAAATAAATCTGCATAAATTGGGGCAAAAGATGCCCCCATAGCTGTCCCTTTGATTTACCAAAAGGGGTTGCCTTCAAAATAAAATATGTTTTTCTGCAATACAAATTCAGTTAACTTGATCAAAAAGTTATTAAGTCCTGTTGAGTATAGATTTGATTCTTTTAACCAATGTGTAACTGCCAAAATGCCAGCTTGATGTGGGATACTTGTATATAAAGATGTTACGTCTAATGTACATAGCAGCCAGTCCTCATCCAGTTGAGAATCTTCAATAATATTCAAGAATTGCGTTGTATCTTGGATACGTGATCTAACCATTGGCAATAATGGTTTTAAATATTCAGTCAGAAAAGCAGATAGAGGTTCAGTAAGAGATCCACGACCTGACACTATGGGTCTACCTGGTGGATTCATTAGATCTTTATGTGTTTTAGGTATTAAGTAAAGGTATTGTGGCATTGGTTCTGAAACCTTTAATTGGTTGGCCACTTGGTAGGTGATGATATCTTCTTCCACAGCTAAATCTATAAATGAATCTATATCTGTTTTAAAATTGGGAGTTGGATCCACTACCATCTTTATGTAGAACTGAGTTTGGGATAACTGTTTCAGTGCCTCTGCCTTATATTTTGAGTGGTCCATAACCACAATACCTCCACCTTTATCTGCAGATGTAATCACAATATTTCTGTTTTGTTGTAATTGCTTAAGAGCCTCACGTTCTTGTTGATTAAGATTGTTACGACAACTATCCGTATCTTTGGAAAAATGTAAATCTTTCAAAACACACTCCTTGAATATAGACACATGTTTGTCCATTGGTGGTATAAATGTAGATTTTCCAAACTGAAACCAA
>NC_056750.1:573546254-573618754 GCF_019279795.1 Protopterus annectens | reverse complement strand
CTGACATTATGTTACTTCTCTACATTCTTCCACCTACTCCAGAGACAGCTAGAGATCTGCACTTTTCTGCTTTACTGGTAACCATAGTGTCAGATTGCTGAATTTACCTAGAATTCTGAAATGTTGAATTATCTCTTTTTTTTTTATCAGATAATTCTTGTTTTTCACTCTTCTGCAGCAGTTTCACTGAACTTGACTAAACTGACCATTTGGGCACAGGAATAATATGCTGACAAATACATCAAAAACAAAGCATATGAGATCTAGGAAACATAAACTGAAAGGGGGATAATTAATATAGCACACACTGATTAAAACTATAGATTCATTTAAGGACCTGGGTATATGGAAATATCCAGCTTTGAGTTTCTCTAATCATATCAACAAATTGGTTAATGGCAGTTATGGAACTATAGAGTTAATAAAAAATATACAGAGTCTAGGAATCATAAATACATAGCAATGTTTTAGTAATCATTTTCTTTCGGCTGTTCCCATTAGGGGTTGCCACAGCGGATCACCTGTTTCCATTTCTTCCTGTCCTCTGCATCTTGCTCTGTCACAGCAACCACCTGCATGTCCTCTCTCACTACATCCATAAACCTTATCTTAGGCCTTCCTCTTTTCTTGTTACCTGGTAGCTTCATCCTTAGCATCTTTTTCCCAATATACTCCGCATCCCTTCTCAGCACATGTCCAAACCAACGTAATCTTGCCTCTCTGGCTTTGTCTCCAAACCTTCCAACCTGGGCTGACCCTCTAATATACTTATTCCTAATCCTGTCCATCCTAGTCACACCGAGTGCAAATCTTAACATCTTTAACTCTGACACATCCAGCTCAAACTCCTGCCTTTTTGTCAATGCCACTGTCTCCAACCCATATAACATAGCTGGTCTCACTATCCTCTAAGCTCAGGAAAATTTCACTCTTACAGGTACTTGTCTGTCACAAATCACTCCTGACACTCTTCTCCACCCACTCCATCCTGCCTGTACTCTCTTCTTCACCTCTCTTCCACACTCACCATTACTCTGAACTATTGATCCCAAGTATTTAAACTCATCCACCTTCGCCACCTCTACTCCTTGCATCCTCATCATTCCTCTCTCCTCCCTCTCATTCACACACATATATTCTGTCTTAGTCCTGCTGACCTTCATTCCTCTTCTCTCTAGAGCATATCTCCATCTCTCCAGGGTCTCCTGCACCTGTTCCCTACTCTCACTACAGATCACAATGTCATCTGCAAACATCATAGTCCATGGGGACTCCTGTCTGATCTCATCTGTCAACCTGTCCATCACCATTGCAAATAAGAAAGGGCTCGGAGATGATCCTTGATGTAACCCCACCTCCACCTTAAACACATCCATCACTCCCACCGCAGACCTCACTGCTGTCACACTACCCTCGTACATATCCTGTACCACTTTTACATACTTCTCTGACACTCCTGACTTCCTCATACAATACCACAACTCCTCTCTAGGCACACTGTCATATGCTTTCTCCAAGTCTACAAAAACACAATGCAACTCCTTCTGACATTCTCTGTACTTCTCCATCAACACTCTTCAGAGCAAACATCGCATCTGTAGTGCTCTTTCCCAGCATGAAACCATACTGCTGTTCACTAATCATCACGTACCTTCTTAACCTAGCTTCCACTACTCTTTCCCATAACTTCATGCTGTGACTGATCAATTTAATCCCTCTGTAGTTACTACAGCTCTGCACATCACCCTTATTCTTAAAAATCGGTACCAAAACATTTTTTCTCCATTCCTCAGGCATCCTCTCACTTTCTAAGATTTCATTAAACAATCTGGTTAAAAACTCCACTGCCATTTCACCTAAACACCTCCATGCTTCCACAGGTATGTCATCTGGGCCTTCAGCCTTTCCATTCTTCATTCTCTTCATAGCTATCCTTACTTCCACCTTGCTAATCCATTGTACTTCATAATTCACTATCCCTACATCATCCAACCTTCTCTCCCTCTCATTCTCTTCATTCATCAACCCCTCAAAGTACTCTTTCCATCTCCTCAACACACTCTCCTCGCGTGTGAGTATGCTTCCCTCATTATCCTTTATCAGCTTTACCTGCTGCACATCTTTCCTAGCTCGGTCCCTCTGTCTAGCTAATCGGTACAGGTCCTTTTCTCCCTCCTTAGTGTGCAACCTTTCATACAACTCTTCATATGCCTTATCCTTAGTCTTCGTCACCTCTCTCTTTGCCATGCACCTCATCTCCTTATACTGCTGTCTACTTTCTTCATCTCTCTGACACTCCCACTTCTTCTTTGCCAACCTCATTGCCTGTATACTCTTGTGTACTTCCTCATTCCACCACCATGTCTCCTTGTCATCCTTCCTCTGTCCCGATGCGATACCAAGCACCTTTCTAGCCGTCTCCCTTACTAGCTCTGCTGTAGTTACCCAGCTATTTGGTAACTCTTCACTGCCACCCAGTGCCTGTCTTAACTCATCCCTGAACTCCACCTCACAATTACCCTTTTTCAATTTTCACCATTTGATCCTTGGTGCTGCCCTTACACTCCTCCTCCTCTTCTTGATCACCAACGTCATCCTACAAACCACCATCCTATGCTGCCTAACTACACTTTCTCCGGCCACCACTTTACAGTCTCCAATCTCCTTCAAACTGGCCCTCCCACATAAGATATAATCCACCTGTGTGCATCTTCCTCCACTCTTGTATGTCAGCCTATGCTCCTCCCTCTTGTTAAAATACGTATTCACCACAGCCATATCCATCCTTTTTGCAAAATCCACTACCATCTGACCTTCTGCATTCCTTTGTTTAACACCATACCTACCCATCACTTCCTCATCCCCACTGTTCCCTTCACCAACATGCCCATTTAAATCTGCTCCAGTCACCACTCTCTCACCCTTGGGTACAGTCATCACCACTTCATCCAATTCACTCCAAAATTTTTTCTTTCTCATCCATTGCGCACCCAACTTGTGGAGCATATGCACTAACAACATTAATCATTACACCAGCTTCATAAACATCACTCTATCCAACACCCTTTTCACCTCCAAAATACTCTTCGCATACTGTTCCTTCAGAATAACTCCTACGCCATTTCTCCTCTCATCCACACCATGATAAAACAATTTGAACCCACCTCCAATACACCTAGCCTTACTCCCCTTCCATCTGGTCTCTTGCACACACAATATACCAACCTTCCTTCTGTCCATCATATCAGCTAGCTCTCTCCCTATACCAGTCATACTGCCAACATTCAAAGTTCTGACCCTCACTACCACAGTCCTAGCCTTTCTTCTCTCTTCCTGCCTTCAGCCATGCCTTCCACCTCTTCTCCTCCTTCGGCCAACAGTAGCCCAATTTCTGCCAGCACCCTGTTGGCTAACAGTACTGGTGGCGGTCGTTGTTAACCCGGGCCTCGACCGATCCGGTATGGAAATATTAACTGGTGACTGCATGAAAAGATTTGGCGAAGTTTTACTCCAATGTTTTAGTATTTTAAGCAAAACACTAATCAAGTGTGCATCTCTGTACTCAAATTTAACCTGTCTACAATGTAATATGTAAAGTCTTAAACATTTTTTGTTGGAAAAATTGTAAGCGACCTGTTTGTATTATGTCAATTCTTAACAAAGATTTTTGTTCTAAAAATTGTAAGTGACTTGTTTATACATACTTAAATGTTTAAATGTGGAGCTTTTGTCTCCGGGGCTCCACAGAAAATGGGTTATGTAACCCAGCTGGACTATCCTGGTTAACAAATGTCAAATAAATAAAACTGATGATGTCATTCTTTATTAGTTACATCAGACCTAAGCTTCAGTATGGAATAGCAACATGAAAATCTTACAAGAAAACAAACATGAATGCGTCTTTTGGCTTTTCCCGGTTAGGGGTCGCCACAGCGGAACTCAGGTCCGCTAATGATTGGCAGTAGATTTTTATGTACTGGCTTGCCGGGCCTAATGCACAACCTTCAACGATGGAATGCCCATTCACGCATGTCGCTACACAGAAGACGCTCTGAGAATCGAACAGGCAACGTCAAACTGTGAGGCAACAACACTACCGCAGTACCACCACCGCAGTAAGAAAACAAACATGAATAAATGGGAAAAATACAGCAGAAATACAACAAGGGCATCTATAGATGTAAACATTTAAGTTATAAAAAACTAAAATATCTGAAATTTTACAGTGTCCTGTACAGATACTTCAGATAACACCTTATTTGGGTATACAGGACATTTAGAAACAACTGAGATTGTTTGGGGTTTTCAAAAAGTAGAAGGTAATAATCAGACAACCTATGTAGAATATTGTATAGGAATAAAATGTGTATTAATTGTTTCTCTGACAGAGTAGTTGATGCATGGTATAGACTACCAAATTACATTAAAACAAGCACTAGTTTAGATGTTAAGAACAGCCTAGAAATTTATCATTAGGAAAACAATTTAGTATGCTGACAGGCTAGAAGGGCATTATTACCCAAGCTTGAAATCTTTGTATTTATGTAAGTATGCATATTTTTTCCATGAATGACTAAGCTGAAGATTGACTGAGTCCCTATGGCAAACTACTCCTGTATTCTAGGACTGCCAGGTGACAATCTCCATACAAGAGCTAGTGCATTTTTTTATCAGATTCTTTACTGCTTGAATGGTATCTATACCCGTCTATATGACTGTGGTTATCAAGGACTCATAGGTATGTGTCATTTTAAAAACCTTTGGATTTCAGGCTGTCTTGTTGTGGACCATTGTCCATCTGTATAAGAAGTACAAACTGCAATGTACTTATCACACTGGAAGTAATACTGTGTCCGATTGCTCACGTCATGGTACAAAGAACAATAATCTACACAAAAGAAAAACATAGTTTCAATAAGAGTAGACATTACTGTGTCAGCTATGCTCCGTGCATATACTGCTACTGCTACTGCATAGGTTAACATTTCTTCTTCCCCGAGATTGTTTTTATGTGATGAATTGGGTACATTACACACTTTGTTTTATATGTTGACATTCATTTCTTACAGATTACATCTCTAGCTCTTCTCCCACATTTCAATATTCAAAGATGAGAATTAAGTAGTCTCTGAAGTATCTGCCCTTCAGCTTGTTGGGTACAATAATCATGTCAGTATCAAATATTAAGCCTTGGGTACAACATATTCCCTCAGTGAATATGAAGTAAATCTGTCATTCATTTCTTGATAACTATCATTGCTCTCACTAACTGCATTTTTAAGATGGAGTTACTACATATCTAATTTTTTTTTTTACTTTTTCTACTGTCATTAGTAATGGTCATATCACCCATAGAATTTCCTGTTCTAAAAGCAAACTGGTATTCTTCCCTAGTAAATATGGAGTATTTTACATCTTTCTGTATGCAGCCCCTTGTTTGGTCTGTATTTCATTTTTAGGCCATGCTTGTATAGATTAAGCTTTACCTCTTCATTCTCTGAGTTGTTTTACAGGACATTTTGAATATGGTCTTCACAGGTTAATGGTGGCCTTTACTTTTAGTTCTTTGCCATAAATATAGTCACGGCAATTCTTACAGCCACACACTATTACTAATATTGTTTATTTTTTTCCGGTTGTAAAACCACTTTTATGTATTTTTTAAATTTTTTAGGGCCATAGCTAATTGGTGCATGCTTTTGTGACACCACATCTCTCATACTATTCTGATGACCATCTGCCATCTGCTAGTAAAGAAAATTAAGAAACCAAAACCAATTCAGATCCAGACCAAAAACAAAATAATGTGTGTCCAAAAGCTCGAAAGGAACGAAACAGTCCAGAATGGCTTAAATGAGACTTAGTTTAATGAAAAATAATAAAAAATTCACATCAAGCGCTTTCGCCTGGAATCATACCAGGCTTTTTCAAGATAAACCATTACCAAAAATTCAAAGCTTAAATACTTTCTAGCCCAAATCATGTGACTAGAGTAATAACTAATGAAATATGCAAATCAAATATTAAAGCAACCAACTAAAAATTCATTCATTCAAATAAAATTATGCAATGAACTACTAACCAACAAGGTTGTACAAGATATTTGAAAACATATATTTACAATACAACCCATAATAAAATATGTGCAACAGCTCTACGAAACTGCAAGCAAGCTTAAAAGACCTTAAGGCAATATTAAAAACTTTTGAAAAAATTCATATATGCCTTAATAACCTTTCACAGATTGTTGGTTTAAAAATCTTCTGCTTGTCATATAAAAAGTTAACAATAGTTAAAAAATCCATTCAAAGCAAAATGTTTTACATGATAGTAAAATAAACAACACATCCAAAAACTGTGGCTACATAAAATCATAACTTAGCCCTCCTCAGTTTCAAAACACTCATAATACTAATACTATCATTCAAACCAGGAGGCTTGGTTGCATTCAATTTGAGCTGCCACAACAATTCCTTGTATTCCAATCGGGCTTCCCAATCACCCCCTCTGCTGTCCTGCAGGACTTGTTCTAAAATTAAAAACTTGAGTTGCATATTAGGGCATGCACCTAGAGGCTTAAAGAAAGCATTATTTTCCTTTTTCTTGGATACGTCATAAAGGTGCTTGTATATCCTTCTTCTAAGGGTTCTCTCAGTTTTACCCACATAAAAGCTGGAACACTGAGTGCAAAAACCTAAATAAACAACTCCTTTTGTACCACAGTTGTAGAAGTGCTCAGCCCTAAATTTAAACCTCCTAGATGGAATAAATAATGAGCTGTCATTAAGCACATAAGGACATTGTTTGCATGAGCCACACTTGTATGTGCCAAGTTTCGGACAAACCCTTGTGTTATCCACACCAGATCCACCCTCAAAAAGGCCCTTAAGGTTCATGTCCCTTTTCCTAATAAAATGGGGGCGTTCCTTGTCAATCTGCTTAAAATCATCATGATGTGCTAAAATGGGCCAATATTTTGTAATTAACTGTTCCACTTTTGATGAATCCCCAGCAAAGGTATACACAAAACTGCTTTGATATTCGATCTGTTCTGATGGTTTTAAAAGAGTGTCGTGAGTTGCCCCACTACCTAACAGAGGGCAGTAAATAACCTCCCTACCAGCAATTACCTCCTCAGCTAAATCATTTACCAAGTGTGCTGGGTAACCCCTTTCATCAAAAAGTTGCTTCAAGAAATTGACCTCATCAAGAAAAAACTCCATTGTACTACACATCCTCGAGGCACGTATGAGTTGCCCCTTCACTATACCTTTCTTCTAGTGAAAGGGGTGACCACTGTTAAAATGTAAATAAGAATTAGAAAAATAATTTTTCCTATATACCTTGGATTGAAAGGTACCATTACTGATGTCTTTGAAAAGAGCAACATCAAGATACATCAGGTGATCACTGTTTACATTATGAGTGAATGCTAGGAAGGGGGTGGTGGAATTGATGTAAACCATAAAGTCCAAGAATTGATCTAAGGTGCTATCCCATAAAAGACAAATGTCATCAAGGTATCGTTTGTAGTGGGTGATGTGTTGAACCCAATTCGTAGAAAAAACAAATTTGCTTTCCCAGTGGTGTAGTACGATGTTCACATAACTAGATGCACAAGCCAAGTCCATTGCTACACCCTTTTTCTGTTTGTAAAGGTCACCCTTAAAATAAATAAAATTGTTGTCCAGGACAATCTCCATTATTTCAACCAGTAATCCAATCATATTAGAACCTAAACCAGATTCAGTAGCTAAAATGTCGTTGAACCATTCCAGCCCTACATCATGAGAGATACTAGGGAATAACTCAACTATATCAATGGTGGCCATTAGTAGTTCTGGTTTATAAAAGTTTTGCTGGATGCCAGAGAGAAAGTCCCATGAATCTTTGCAGACATGGGGTAAGGCAAAAGCAAATTTTTTGATGTTAAAATCAATACATTTTCCTAAGGGCTCTGTTATACCACCAGCCCCTGAGACAATAGGCCTAAAATTCAAAGGGTCTAGGCCCTTGTGTGTTTTAGGGATTCCAAAAATTGCAGGTATCCTTGGGTTTCTCACATATAGATAGTTATATAATTTCTCATTTATCACACCCTGTAGTAAATGATCCATGAGTGAATAAGAAATCTTGGAATGTGCTAAATTTAATTTGTTCCTAGAAACCAGTTCGTAACGCTCAATATCCTGCAACATATTATGAATGTAAGTGTCATATACCATGTTGTACATTAAAACTATGCCCCCACCCTTATCCGGCTTCATCACCCGGATGTCTTCATCGCAAAGCCTCTTTATTAACTGACTAAGCTCTTGTCTGAAATTAACAGATGGAGTGTGAGACCTATTCAAACAGAAATTTCTCAAATCTGTCTCCACCAAATCTTCAAACAATTTTAACAGTGGATTTAAGGGTGGATTAAATGTGCTAGGTCTGGAAAGCCCATCATTAATCTGAATTTGACCTTTGAAATACAAAGCAAGATTCAACCATCTAACAAAAAGTTTCAAATCAACTAAAATGCTGCATAGATCAACCCTGCATGTGGGTACAAAATGAAACCCTTTGGTAAAAAGCTCAAAAAAAAATCATCAGTAATTCTGATATCAGTAAAATTGCAGATAACAACATTGTCCTTTTTAATTAAAACACAGTTGTTATGAACTCTCTCAAGAACTTCATCAGCAGAAATCCTAACAAATTCATCACCTAAGCTCCTTATCTGCGTGTTTTGCTCCACATCTGAGGTTGGTGTGTGACATTCCTCCCCCCTGGTCTGCCCGGGGAATAGTGAAACTCCGATGGGCCACTCTGACTATTTTTCTAAGCAAGCCTCTCACTTCTTCTTGGTATATCTAGTGCAGGACTTGGGACATTATCATTAAAAACCATGTCACTATTTTGGTTGTGAAACTGTTTGGTGTCCTATCTATTTCTACCCAGCAATTTGTAAGCCTTACCCTCCCTATATTCTATGAGGTCGCACTCCAGTTTCCTGATCTTACGATTCACTATTTTTAAACAATATTGATCTACTTCATTAAAAACACGATCATATTCTCTTTTAACACATAAGAAATTCTTACTTTTAAGTACAGAATCATTAAGTGATGTTACTTCTTTAAGTAGCACACCAGCTTTTTCCTCATAATCCTTTATCATACATTCTAGCATTTCAAGCCCTGCCTTGTCGAAAATCTTAACCAAACTATTGTAAAGGAAAGAACCAGCCACAGCATTATTGGGAAATTTATAGCAGCGTAACCCCTTCGGGACACGCTGCATACGCAAACATTCCTTCAAATAATCTATTTCTAATTGCGTGCTCTTAAATGCGTACAACTTGTCATTAAAAGTTTTGAAGTCATGTTCAGCACAGCTGTCCGTAATATTGCCTTAACGTCTTTTAAGCTTGCTTGCAGTTTCGTAGAGCTGTTGCACATATTTTATTATGGGTTGTATTGTAAATATATGTTTTCATATATCTTGTACAACCTTGTTGGTTAGTAGTTCATTGCTTAATTTTATTTGAATGAATTAATTTTTAGTTGGTTGCTTTAATATTTGATTTGCATATTTCATTAGTTATTACTCTAGTCACCTGATCTGGGCTAGAAAGTATTTAAGCTTTGAATTTTTGGTAATGGTTTATCTTGAAAAAGCCTGGTATGATTCCAGGCGAAAGCACTTGATGTGAATTTTTTATTATTTTTCATTAAACTAAGTCTCATTTAAGCCATTCTGGACTGTTTCGTTCCTTTCGAGCTTTTGGACACACATTATTTTGTTCTTAGTAAAGAAAATTACTTACTCACATTATGGTATTTAAAACATCTGATTTTACTACTAATTTCATTAGTATTTTAACACTTCTTTTTTCTTTATCACTGTATTCATGGGGTACAATCCTGGCATGTTTCTAAAAGAGATATCTGCCTTAAAGTTTATTATTATCATGTAATGAAGAAATCTCAGTGGCAATAAGTGCATGAATCAGAGAAGTACTTGAATGACAGACCTGTTGACGGATGCTGTTTGAAAAGAGATAATAGGATGACCCTGAAGTGGACACTAATGTTAGATGAGAACCAACTCCTGATATCTATTGTTCAAAAAGTCAGGCTGAAGCAGGACCAGTGCACCCCACATAAGCATAATAAGGAAACATTGTATCTGATGTTTGAAAAAATCATTAAATGGAATTGGAAAGGTGGCAATATGGTTGTTGTAATCAACAGATGTTCTTATAACTCAGCCATGGACAATTGCATTGTAGTAGTATCTAAAGGGCATTCAAATATTCTGCTGCAGTTACTCACATAGTCGGCACATACATATTTTCAGTATTTCAGGAAATCATGACACTGGTTTTCTTCATGAAGCTTAAACAGCACACAGTGTTTAACTGTGATTTTTGCAACTGACAAATACATATAGGATATGACAGATAGTAACAGTTCAGATGAAAGATAATGACCAGATATTCAATTCTGAATAAAGAATATATGCTTCTTACACTCCAGTTTAAAAGAAAACTCCACAACAAGGAAGACTCCTTTTCACAGATCTTTAGTGAAGGTGATTGTGATGAGCACTTTCATCAGTTACAAGACTTATTGTAAGACAAGACAAGGCATTATTGTTAACATAGTATTATTACATTTTGTTGTACTGATTTGCATGTAATACTCAAAATGCTTGGAGTATATCTTACTGACATTGTTTCTGGACTTGTATGAAAATATTACTCACCTGACAAATTATGAAACTTGTAACTAATTAAGTGGAGTCACATAAGATTTCTTTGCTATGGCTTGGTACAATAGTTGAGGTAGATCAGCAACTGTGCTGTCCCTGTAAACAATTACTCTGTGTTTTGTACTATGAATGTGTTTCAACACAGCTTACTTGTCACAAGACAAACAAACCAAAATAATAAACAAATTGTGTTATTCTGTTATACAAAAGAAGATTATATATGTTTTTATACTCACATCAATAGCTTTTGACACAGAAACATTACTCTGTCTTCTGAATATGCCACCAATTTGTATGGTGCTTTTCAGTCCCAATGTTTTAAAAGATATTTTCTGGCATAGTATTATACTCTGTGCATGGATCTAGCTTAAATTCAATATTTTATTCATTCTAAATTCTCTTTGCAATCCTGATAACTGTCTTGTACTTGTCTGGCTTCACTGAATCAATTCTTACCATTTAAAAAGTATACACAGTGGTACAGATCTTGTTTTCATTTTCTGACTCAAAATATATATAAATCTCATCTCTTATTTAGTATTTATTTTTTTTTTTGCATATCTTTGCAAAACGATTCTCTCTACCACAATTTCTATAAAACAGAATAATCTGTATACTTCTTGCATGCATATGGCCATATATTAGGCTATATGAGACTTGATTTCCAACAGTACCATACTTCCTGTGCACCCCATTACTCTTTTTATTATTATTACTACAACACATTCTCATTTTGTTTCATTTTACTTCATTATTTGACATCCACTTTGTACTACACATTTTCATTTCCATAGATAATTCCCTTGACTGCCTAGTTATATTTTCATGGAATTTACATACAGTCACACATTTTAATAGGATTAAGTATGCATTTCTTAAAAGCCCACCATGTGTTTGATCATTTCTTATATCACAAAGAATTCTTGTTTCCTGTCAATGAATCTAATACAAATCACTAAATTCAGAATCTATGCCTCATTTCTTTAGCTCAGTAACATAAGGATCTATAATTTACATTGAGATTTGGTTGATTGCAAAAAATTGAGGCATACATAGTAAGATTTTTCTAAGCTCACAATAATTTATAAATATGTCCTTTATTGCTACTTCATCATCTACTTTTCTTGAAAGGCAAAAATAGACAATGCCTTTGTGTGTCTTCCACTGAAACATGCAGAAATAAAGCAGATTGTAGATTTTCAAGTTTCTTGGCTGTTCCTCTCACAGTGAGGAATAAATCAAACGTCTGCATGGGCATAACGTTTTCTGCTATACAGTCTTACAGAACAATAGTTTGGGATGTTTGAAACTGGACCATTTTTTCCATCAAAGTTTAAAATATTATGATTACTCTTATGTTATTCAATTCAAAAGGAAATGGTGATTTTGTTTCAAAAACATATGAATTTGAACCAAATAATATAAATTAATAAATATATGTTGACTTGTGATTCAGTTTAACTTTTTACTCATAAACGTCATAGGTCAGCTGGATGTTTTACTGGTCTTCTTGGTGTTGAGTTGAGACAATTTGAAAAATATTTTTCAATAGCATTATATTCTAAATCTTAAAAAAAAATATATATACTACAACATACTGCAGAAAAATCCAAAGACCATCATCCCATGCCACTGTTACTGCTAGACTCATTTTTAAGATGAGAAGGTGATATTAATTTGATAGCAGGAAAAAAAATGTTATGTTCAGTACCAGACTGATTCAATGCCTGGCACCCAGATGGGAGAAGGCTCTATTGAAACATCCAAATGATTGTTGGGGCAGGATTAAAGTCAAATTTTTGGAAGGACACTGTATGTTTTCTGGTTTTAATAACACTATGAAATCATTCAGCTATAGAAGGTTGTAGAACAATGAAGATAAGGCTAAGATATCCTTCAAGTAACCATAAGATATTCGTTTTCTTCAATCATATCGTGGTGCTTCAGTCTGGAAAATTGTACCATAAGACACCAGATCTTATTTGGTAACGCTTGCAACTTGAAGCATTTGGGCAATAATCCAGCACGTATCAATAGCTGCTCATACTCAGAGGTTGGTAAGATAATTCTTCCAACTAGAGTACTTATAGCTTCAAGAGGTAGAATATTAAAGACATTTTACAAAGACCCAAAAATGATTTCAGCTTTACTAGGGTTGTTTGTACATTTAAACTTTCTGATAAATTGGGATCTAACCATCAATGAAGATATTTAAATTTGTCAGCTGAGATATTACCCAGTCAAAGTTGTGCAGTAACCAAATGGGGCTGGATTTGTGAGAAGTGTTTGGATGCCCCCAGCTGTGTAGCCTTTGTACTTTAGTTCAAGGTAAGGCCCAAGGAATTAAGTCAAGATTGATCTTATCCAAGTAGACAGATAAATATTTATTAGTAGTGCAGTGAGATTTCTCTAAAACCAAATTCAAATATAATATGCACATAATATAACAGGCATTCTAGGAAGGAAGACCTTGAAAAAACTGAAAAGACTTTGCAGTCTGTATCACTTGTGCTGTAACTACTTATGATCCAATGTTGCAATGTTACAGTGTGAGTTGGTGATACATTCTATGTCCCACTAGAAAGCTGTTGGGGTATTAAATTCTCATGTTATAACTCTGTAGTTTGTCATCCTTTAGATTGAGGATACTTTTAAACACTTTAATAGTCTCATAACCAAGGAACAATCCCAAACATGAGTGAACAGTGTAAAATAAAACTGAAAATAGCACAAATGCTGAAAAAAAGAGCTTTCGATAGCATTGCATCCACCAAATGCATTTATTAATGTAGTGCTTTCCTCCACAAACAAATGATTTCATCAGAATAGCATGCACAATTCAAATGATATAAGAAAAAGTAAGACCATATGACAAAAACACAAATTCCATAGCTTGTTCCACTACAGGAAATATAATTTTCAGAAAGTTGTTTAAAAAACAATAATGCATTTTTGAACCATGACAAACCAGTATCATGGGTATTACAGAGAACAAGTCTTTGGCATCTGTCGTGATAGATTTATATATGTTGTGGCACTTGGGAGACCAGTTTTAATTATAAGGATCATTGCTGGCAGATTGGTTTAAAGTCAGGAAATACTCCTAAGTTTAAAGAAAGTTATCAGTATGAAGAGTATACTAACATGCAGTCTGTGAACCTATAATGCTATTAAAAAATCTCAAGTTTTTATCAGAATTTACATAATAGTAGTAATATGGTTTAACATCAGAGTGATGATATACACTATGCTTTTAAGAAAAGTTGTCTATCAAAATTATTTTATGCATTAAATTTTAAGAAAACTTGCCATCTGATTTTTTCCTCGTGTGATCTTAATTTTGTCATTTGATCCAACATTTTCCTATATCAGTTGGCTTTGTGACTGACTGTATGCTATTCTGATGAAGTCCTTTGTTTCTGAGCAAACCTGCTCAAGCCATAAATCCATTTAGAAGTCACTATGTTGTCAAGATCTCTGTTTTTTATTTTATTTTATTTGTAGCATTTATGCTCATTATAGACATTAATATTTCTTAGCAGACTAAGATATAGTGTTTAGTAGTTTTAGATTACTACTGCATAAGACTGAAATAATTGTTTAATATTAGAAAAAAACTGTACCACATGTAAGTAACAACCCTAGATTTTTTGTTCACTTCTGATATTGTTATTGCAATACCATACATAGGCTGAATATATATATGTAAATGTTTTATGCATGTTAAGCACATTTCCCCCAAAGCCAACTACCATGTATTATTATTCCAAATCTTCATAACCTCATGAACATTTTGGAAAGATACATCCAATGTTTAGACAATGTCTTGCAGGAAAAGTGGCATGCGTAATGGGTTCAGAAGCGGTTACACCTGCAACTTCGGTGGTGACTCAAGATGCAACAGCTATGGAGTATTCCACATCATCTGGCAAAAACTAACATTGTGAGGCATACTGATATTCTATATTACATGGCATGTAAGCGGATATCTGCAGATTTTGATGAAATGACCATATGGGCTTTGAACAGCATGCTAATATCTCAGCAGCACTAAGGTGCTAGTACTGTAACAAGACATTTTAGATTCTTGGGGCTATATGCTCAGTTAATGCCACTTGGCCCTTCCCAAGCTCCATATTGGCCCCATCCACCAGTCCCTTATTGCTCCTATCCACCAGCCCATTGTGAGACTTGACCACCATCCCGATCCCCTACAAATACACAGGTGATGTCCTTCCATTTACCAAACAGTACATTATAGCAAAAAACACATATAACTTCTATGCAATTAAGAGATGTTTATTAAATAATGTCAACTTTCACATGTAAAAGTGTTTCATCCGGCAATTCAAAAAAAACATTAAAATGTGACTTTATATATTCTAAAATAGAGATCATGTGACATAAACCACAAATAATTCTCTCTCACACTGCCTAAATTTCAGTAGTAGTTTAATAGAAATACATCCATTTTGTGCAGGTTATTTAGCATCCCTAAATCTGGATGCCCAAATATTTTCTTGATATACAGTTTTTGTATTTAAATCTCCTCTTCTTATGTTCTTATATATTTCCTGCAGTACTGAAGATTTAAAGGAATGTGCATTATCAGTTTTCTTTACATGCCTATATAATGCATTAATCTCTAACCCCTTTAGTATGTTTGATATATATACTCAAAAATTCAATCTTTTAGCTTCCTATTTGCTTTTCCTAAATAGAAAATGGTACAGTTCCTACACACAGCAATTTAAACAATATTTTCTGTAACACAACTGGAAACTTGTATTCCTCATGTCAAAAGTTGGATAATATGCTTCCCATTATTAGCAAATAAAGAATACAAGCATTCAGTAATCTGAAGAATCAGAGCTTGTGGGAGAAAATAAAAAAAAATGAAAGAAAGGAAGAATTCTCCGCAAATAACAAGGAAGAAATAGAACTTGACTAATGTCTATAATGTGCAGAGAATATATAACAAAAATTATAATACTTTGTTATGTAGTACACAGATTACAGAGAATGATAGCATTGCTCAATAAGAAAACATTCAACCCACAGAAAATAGCATCATTATTCCAATACAGAAGGTAGAAATTTGAGGCAAGGAGCAGATTCAAAGAAAGAAATCAAAACTGATCTTGGAATGATTGAAGAACTTTATTGTAAGAAAAAGGAAGAGAAAGACTGAAGATGAAGACAAGGCTTAAGCTGTAGAAGTACAGCTGGATAAGATTTGTATGCTTGAGTAATAAGCAATGAAGAGAGAGAGAGATTAATAAGACTAGTGGTAATAAAGACAATGCCTTCGTAACAAGTGATAGAGCAAATATTTATTTTTTTATTCAAGTAATTTTAATCAATTTTTTTAAAACAATAATTAATACATTTTGCAAATCAAATAAGAATAAATTGAATTAACTATTTACAGAATGTACAGTGGCCTCAAAACAAATGAAGACAAAAGGACTACAAGCATAGTTACACAGACAAATATTACACATTTTTTAAACAAAGACTAAAACAAAAAATAAAGTGTTGACTTCTTGCTTTCTCACTTCTTATGAAGGTAAAGTTGTGACCATTTTAAGTGTCTCAATTAGGGAGAGAACTTTCTCCCAAGGATTATTGATCCATATCCTAGGAAAGATTATAATTTCCTTGACTTTGATTTCCAACAGTGCTACCTCTTTCAATAGAGTTAGAAAAATCATCAAGTGATGGAATGATGGGGGAGTTCCAGTTCCTTGTGATACATTTTTTTGAAACTGCCATTGTAATCCAAAGAAGATAAAGGTCTTTCCTTTTCATAACAGTGGTTTCATTTATATTCAGGAGAATTAATGACTTTGACAAAGTGAAAGAGTCTGTAAAAATGGCTTGCAAAAATTCACCAATATCTTCCCAGAATTTCTTTATATGAGAACATTCATACATAATATGAGACCAATCAGCATTACATTTTAAAGAACACCTCCAACATAGTATTTCATTAGAATTATTAAATATAGCTATTTTGTTGGGAGTATAAAAGGCTCGATGTATATACTTCCATGCAAAGATTTTCCAACTTTGTATATTTGAAGTTAACTTAATAGAATATAATACATCTATTTTGGTCTCATTTAATAACAATAATGGATAATCTTTAGTGATAAACTTCCAGAATTTCTGGTTAGATTTTATTTTATATTTAATGATAATTTTATATAACTTTGAAGTTAAATTTGTCCAATTAAAGTCTCTATATATTACTTCATATAAACAAAATATAAATTTAGGCATGGATTTAAATGAAGAATTTTTATTGTTTTACATAGATCTTGTGCATAAGGTATTAGGCTATTAAGAGCTAACCAGTCAATATTTGATAAATTAAATGCGCTGATTAACTGATTTACATCCATGACTTTCAGATTTTCCATACAATGGTACCAACATGTGAAACAATGTTATTGAAAAAGTTTTTTGTAATTTTAAAGGGAGTTAAAAACTGAAGCCATAATTTAATTTCAATATTATTGTTTACAAAGCTCCAAAAAGTGTTGTAAATGTAATTTATATAATTTAGATTGGTAGGTTTGGTGGAATTGTATTGCAAGTTAATACAAATAATATACCAGAGTTAATTGTTCTGTTCAATCAGTTGTAATACCTGATGTTAGAAAGGCCTTAGAGTGCTTAATGTAACCAAGTATGGAGATGTTTGCACTCACGCTGGTACAAAGGATCCCATTTTCAAAGACTCTCACTGTTAATAGAGAATGCATTGCCCTCTTAGATACCATATATTAAACAGTTGTTAGGGAATATTTTTCACAAATCACATAAAAGAACAGAGAATCAGGTCAGCATGAGTCAAATAATTTGGGGGTAAATACCATTTGTTTACAACCACATGTATCTTTTAAGTATTTAAAAAAAGTTAAAAAAATGGAAGGGCATATTCTATTTTTGGTAGAAGTATATTTTTTGCTATAGGTCCGTAGCCTGTCCTGAAACATAAGTCTAGTTGGTATATAACTTTGCTGGTTATATTGTCAGTATGGGTTGAGAATGCTAAGGAAAGATCCAGAGTGAGAACCAGGTACTTGTAGTCATTGGCATTAGGGATGATATTATCATGATTGTCTTTAATGAACAGAGATGGTAGGTTTGCTAATTTCTTTGTTATGGAAAATAGCATGACATTAATTTTGGGGGTGTTGATTGGTAGTTTGTTGAAGAATGGCCAATATCATAGACTGGAGAATCTTTTTTCCATGTCTTATTACAGAACTTAAAGTTTGTTTGTTTGTGTCTTTCGGCTTTTCCCGGTTAGGGGTTGCCACAGCGGAACTCCGGTCCGCTAATGATCAGCAGTATATTTTTACGTGCTGGCTTGCCGGGCCTAATGCACACCCTTCAACGAAGGAACGCCCATTCATGCATGTCGGCTCACAGAAGACGCTCTAACTGAGAATTGAACGGGCAACGTCTAACTGTGAGGCGACAATGCTACCGCAGCACTACCACCGCAGTATCTTACAGAACTTAAAGTGATTTACTAAATTGTATCAGCAATATATTATCTGCATATATGACAACATCAGTGGGTAAGTCAGAAGTAAGGTCATTAATAAACTGTAGTCTTGAAACCTTTTGATTGTGTTGTCTCTGAAGTCATACTTTAGTAATTTGTTCAGTAGTATATTATGGATAATAGTCTTAAATGCTCTGGCCATGTCTACAAAGAAACCAATGGCAATAAGGTCTTTATTGGCATTACTGCAGATTGCATCTGTAACATTCAATAAGACTGCTGTAGAGCTGAAAGTCATTATAAAGCCATGTTGGTAGTCAGAAAGGGGGCCATATACATATGTGCTCCAATAACTATTTGTACAATAATTTTGTAAATATTTTTGCAGTAGGGCAAAGACTGGAGATAGATATGAAGTCCCTGAATTAAATTTGACATTTCCAGAGTGGAAAAATAGTGGAGTAATTAAGGGCAAGTGGCAGTATTCCACATGTAATGGAAATGTTAAAAATGTGCATAATGGACATTGTTGTTTTTTCAGATGCATTTCTAAGCAAAGTGAGATGGATGCCTACTGTACCTGCCACATGAGGAAGTTATACATTTTAACAGAGCTTTGCTTTATTTGACAACAATTTGGGAGAAAATGGAAGAACACAGAATGTTCAGCCAGTAAATATTGCTATAAGTGAAGGACACTGGCTGGGTCACTTGTAAGGAGGAAAGAAACTTGATACATTTTAATATACAGCCCAATATGAGCAGTAAAGGCTGTTGTATAAAATTTACAGCTCAGATCAGAAAGAAGCTGTAGTATTCCATGAAGCTCTGCTTTTGATCATAGGGAGTTTCTTTCATAGTTAAAGAGGGACTTGTAACATGTCCTTTCAGTTGCTTTATGTCTTTTAAGAAAATATTTGTTTGCTAGAGAAGCTAACTCATTTTTGTCTCAAGTATGTAGATTTACCACTACTGGTGATTCTTGTTAGCTTTCTATGTAAAGTATATATGGTGCAACTGGCAACTAAGTGGGTTCTACTTCCAGCCTTCCATGCATGGTCTCTCTATTTCATCAAACATTTAATATCTGCAGTAATCCAGGGATGAAACTGGGTCCTGAGCTTTCTACATTTGAGGGAGCAGAGCTAATCCTGTATTGTGGTCAGACTGGAGATGAAGAATGAAAGAGCAAGGGTAGGGTCAGTCAGTGGGTATAAAAAGAACCAGTCGATGGCAATGAGACCGACATTCTATTGTGGTTGAAGCTTTGTAATTTGGGGCACTTGCAGTCAACAGTAACCTGCAGTATCCTGCTCGTGTGACCAGACCTGATGCAATACACAGATGATACGATGTTTACTGTACCAAACATTATAATCATAACAGATTTAAGGACCATTATTTGTTGCAAAATGGATTTTGCTATCATTACCACAGTTCATGCACAAATGTTGTTCATATGCAGTGCACTGAGTAATGCTGGTGCACTGCAGTCAACGATATGTATGAATTTTTACGTACAAATGAAGCTTAATCTAGGGCATGTTGATTGTTTGCATCTTTGTTGTTGTCCTCTGCCATTGTGTTATTGTGTGTTTCTATACCAGATGCTTTAAAATTGCATTATGTGTAATGTACCATACACATTCAGGCTACTGGCCACCATGCCATAAATGTGCAAATGGAAGGTCTCTCCATCCTGCCTATGTTTAGATGTGCAGCTCTCCTGTTATGCTATGCAAAGCATCTACCTAGCATTTAAACATCCAACATTTATATTTATCAGCATTCCATATGCAACAACAACCATCAGCATGTCCCTGGATCATATACCATCATAAAAGGCATAGAATGAAGGCACCCACTCTTAGGAAATTGCTTATTCTCCAGGAGTCATCTGTCACACATGAGACTTATTCCACACAGAGCACACAGTTTGGGGGTTCACTGTGAATAGTTTCAGATACTTCTGTGATAAGTCTATAGTGAGTATGGTGCACTTTGTTGTTAGTTTGCCTGAATGAAGTTAATATAGTTCAATAACATTCAGTGTGAGTGAGACTTATTAATAAAGTGAGCCATAGGTTCAAAGGTTGGTACTAGGCTATCAGCCCTAGGGCCTAAACAAGCCTAGCCATAACAATTCCCTGGCTATTTCTTCCTACAGTATTTACTTCTCTGGACCCCTGTCTAGTAGGGCGACTGATGTGATCCCCAGGGTGAATTTCCTATCTCCCATAAAATCAAGGCTCCATTTGAAGAGGGCCAAAGAGGCGCTCTGCTTGACATGTATGGGCAGTCTATTCCAGAGTTTGGGGAGTCTCTGGGTCAGGAACCTATCCCTCCAGCATGTTTTGTTCATTGTGATGACAAGGTTTAGATCTCTGGAGCGTGTGTCTCTGAGGGATTGGGATTTCTTTAAGTGTAGCATGTCCAACAGCTCTGGGTTTGACATGGCCTTGTATGTTAAGCAGAGATCGCCTCTGAGTAGATGATATGCGACAGAGTATAGGTGGAGTTTTTTTAGACGGTCAGCATAGGGCATCTGCTTTAGGCCTGTGATTCTTTTAGTGAGGTATTTCTGCTGCCTTTCCAGTTGTTGCAAATGTCTTGAAAGGTACATGTATTTATTTATTTATTTATTTACATTTGTTGACCGGGAGTGTCCGACTGGATGTAGGTCCATTTTCAGCAGAGGCCCAAGGAGAAAAGCTCCACAGTTAAAATATACAGACAGTAGTTACTTTGGATTTACATAACATACCAAATGGGACATTGTATTCTATAATGGGTCTAATGAGGGATGAGTACAGAGGGACAATGACCTCCTTTTTTCTGGATGAAAAGCCCTTAGTGATGAGGTGTGCCACACAGAAGGATTTTCTGACTGTTGTGGCGATGTGGTTATCAAAGGTGAGACCACTGTCCACCTGTGTCCCTTAGTCTCTTATCACACTTTCAGTGTTTAGTGTACTGCCACCTATGAGGTAATTCACGGGTACATGTTTTTTACCAAAGGGGATAACTATACATTTCTTGGCATTGAGCTTGAGCCCATGGCTCTGGCATCAAGCATCTGTTTCTGTAAGGCCCTTTTGTAGAATATCAACATCATTGGGGATTCAATAATGGCTCCTAGTTTGTAGTCATCTGCGAACTTTGTTAGCCAGAGTCCCTTAGTGTTGGCCTGTACTTCAGAGAAGTAGATGCCAAACAAGAATGATCCCAGGACTGAACCCTGAGGTACTCCACTTGTCACTTGTCTGGAGCTGGATTTGATTTGGCTATTTTTACAGTGTGGGTTCTGTCAGTAAGCCAGTTGGCAACCCATCGAGTGACGTAGGGATTAATGCCTAGCTTAGTAAGATTATCTATGATTCCAGAGTGGAGGATGGTGTCAAAGGCCTTGGCGAGGTCCAGATAGGCTGTGTGGACCACCTTACCCTTGTCCATGGCTCTGGAGACTGATTCAAAGAAGTTAATCAGGTAAAGGAGACAAGATCGGCCCTTCACGAACCCAAACTGCATAGGGTCCAGTGTTTGAAGGTTGCCAATGTCTTTGTTTATAAGTTCCATGATAATACGTTCCATGGCCTTGCAGATCAGGCTCATCAGACTGATGGGGCAGTAGTTCCCGGGATCCAAAGTGGATCCCACCTTGTGGAGTGGGATAACTGTAGCTGTACACCACTCAGCGGGCATGAAGCCTGAAGTAAGGCTATGATTAAACATGACACTTAGGTGAGGTGCCAGTTCATTTTGTAGTTCATGTAGTACACAGCCAGGGATGTCATCTGGTCCCATGGATGCAATATTCTTAGCTTTGGAGAGTGCTTTTTTTACCTGTATGGCTGTTATTACCATTATTTGGCAATCTTTCGGTATTGAGATGGGCCCTTTAGGGGGTGAGAGGGGGGGTGAAGTTTGCACTGACTTGATCTGCCAGGATATTGGCAATATCCTTGGGATCAGTATATTTAATGCCAGTCTGTTGTAGCTCAGAGCAGATCTCAGTAGTGCCATTTAGATTTTGACATAGCTACAGAATGCCTTGTGGTTGTCTTTGGAATCTTCGGCAATTTTATTTTCATAACTAGCTTAGGAGGATTTTGTGAGGGATCTCAGCTTCTTACTAAGGCTGGCAAAGAAGTTTTTTGCATCCTGGGATTTTCCTCTTTTCTGCAACAGTTTCTTCCTTTTGCTCTAAAGTTTGTTTATGGTAAGGGACCACCAGATTGGCTTCCTTTTTTTTGGAGGAGAGCATCTTGGTTCTATTGGGGATGGCATGATTCATGTACGAGTGGATGTGCTCGTACAGTGCCTTAGTGTAGGATTCAGCAGTCGAACTTTCAGTTCCTGTCTTCATGGATGTCATGAAGTTTGTCATTTCTGACTTGAGTAACATGAAGTTGGCTTTGGAGAAGTTTTTTATGGAGATTTCCTTACTGGAGGGTGGGGGTGGGATGTGGATGTCAAGGGTGATTAGCTTATGGTCAGATCTGACCAATGAGGGGGGTGACCATAGGTGTGGAGCATCGATTTCCCATGTTGGTAATGGCCAGGTCTAGGATATTGGAGACCCTGGTGAGACTAAGGACTTGTTGATCCAGGGAATTGGAATTTATGAATTCCAAGAACCGTTGGGCAAAGGTGTTGGTATACGAGCAGTTTTCCCAGTTAATGGCAGGGTAGTTGAAATCACCCAGTATTAGGGTGTTTGGTTGTATCTTAATATTTTCCAGTATGTTTAGAAACGTGTAGTGAGAATCTTGGGGCATGGTGGGGGATCTGTAGCAAGCTACAATTTGGATTGCAGTCTTACCTACTGTTAGTTGCACCTGGAGAATTTCAGACACATTGTGTTGAGCAACTAGCCTGGTGTTGTGAATATTCATGGTGAATATGGGCACTCCTCCACCTTTAGTGTTTCGGTCCTGGTTTGGTGACCGAAAAGTGTGGTAAGAGTTGTAACCTGGTATTGCAGGAGTGCTCTGTGGAGCCTTGAACCAGGTCTCAGTTACTGCACAAATATTGATGTTCTCCATTTTTAAGAGTGCCTCGAGAGAATGCATTTTGAGGTTTAGACTTCTAGCATTGAGTAGCATTACCTTCAGATTTTGCATGCTTGTACCTGTTATGGTGTTGGTTTTGTCCTTTGAAATTTGCCTAAAAAAGGCGCTACAGGGGTGGTAACAGCCTTAGCCAGTAACCTGAATCCCAGGGGTGACAGGTGCAGACCATTTCTGGCAAAGCATCGTGGTCTGTCGATTGTGTCATCCCAGGCAGACAGATACTGGATCCCCTTTGAATGACACCAGAAGTTTAGCCAATTGTTGAAGTTAATTATTTTGTCCTTATACTGGGGTATCATTTTGGGCAAAGGTAGGATGCTACTCAGGGCTAGAGTCATACCTGCCTGGGCCACATGATCCAAGAGCTCTTCCGTGTCTCTTTTCATGTAGTCCAGGGAGGTACATCTCAAGTCATACACTCCAACATGGACAATGACAGAGTCATATTTATACTTGTTGTGGAGTGACTTGAGTGCATGCATTATGTGGTGGATCCTTGCACCCGACAGGCAGCTAACTGTAATTTTCTCCTTGTTCAGCCTGGTGAGTGGGACATAAGTGTGCCTGACTATAGAGTCACCTATGACTAAAGTGTTAGGTACATTGTCTTGCCTTAAGGGCTGTTTTTGGGTGGCACACTGGTGTTGTCAGCTATGTGACACTTTGGTTGTGATTGGTGTTTGTTTGCATTTCAGCTGCGCACACAAATGTGTGCGACTAGAGCAGAATCCCATCAGTGACAGAGCATACTAAGAAGGAATAAAATATATTCCACTGAATGAATGAGTGAAGCCTAACTTCTGCCCAGTAGCTATATTAGCCTCATATATGATGCCATATGCTGAAACCATTCACATAGCTTTACAGCTTTCATCAATCCTATTATGTCACACTTGTAAACTGTAAACATTTTTTTTATGTTTATTGAAGCACTGATTTAAGTAATATAACTCCTCAGTCTGCTATAGCAGTCACCTGTCAGTATTTGCTACTCAGGGTTTACCCGTGTTGTGAGCATCGGGTTACTATCATGTCATTGAACATTTACAAGTTCGAACCACATATGGTTGAGACCATATGTTCGAATTTGTAAAAGTTTGAGCATGTAAATGGAAATCTCCATAGGCAAAGGTTTCCATTTACTTCAATCTGGTGCGATCTCGGAGTTGGTGTATTTAAGTACCGGGGGTGGGGGTGCCGGTGGGCTTGTCCCCCTGCTTACAACAGTTTATTTTGTTGTCCGTTGTGCTTTTTATTTTTTTTTTATTTTTTAGATAGTCGAAGTTATGTATCTTCAAACATAATGGTTTGACCATTAGGTGTTCGAAGTTACGTAACTTCGACTATGTGATATAGACCTGTGAGCATCTACATGTTCCTTATCGCAGCACATATGCTATCTCTGAAATGAGTACTGTCTGCTGCGCATTGTTATGGAAACATCTAACCCAGCACAATTTCTTGTCAATATATTATATGGCAAATGATAGCTGCACAATAACAGGAACAAGACAATTTCACATCTACATCTGTACATGTTTACATGTGACTGATTTTATTACACCAGCATGGGGTGGTTTTGTTTAAAGATGGTTACAAATGATGCCATCATGAGTGTCTCTGGGATTATACAGTCAGAAGGATGACTATTAATCCTTGGCATGAATGTACGTTGTAAGCCTGCCCATCCCATTATATCAATGTGCAGGGTCAGGTATTACAGTGTGCTGGGGAAATTGAGGCACCTGGGAATACCACCATAGACTCCATTAAATCATGTAGCAGAGTTCCTGGTTTCTCTTGGGGCCAGAGATCAAACTATGCAATACCTGGGGGCACTACTAATGTTGGTGAGCTCCACTTGTAGGTATGTGCTATATCTACTACCATCACTATTTGCATGGGTTGCATGATACAGTTTCTGGTGCGATTATGAAATGCCACATTCTCTCTCTAAGCATTTATGCTAAAGACAGACAAAAGGATACGTATAATGTGTACAGTTGCCAGTATGTCACATTAATGCATTTTTCCTACATATATTTCAGCACTTCTTATATGTATTTTAGGGCCTTCCAGTGTGGAGCATAGTTAAAGAAGTTTTATAGGTGAGTATATGCTTCTGATATGCCTGAGTTTCTTATATTCAGATGTGTTACCCTTATTATCTTTTCAACTTTGTGGCAGGACTACTACCACAGAATTAGGTTTGTCCCATTAGTGACACTGTAGAACAGTGTATTTATCTCATCAGTAGTGAATTATGTGTAGGGAGCTACATCTCTGTCAGCGTGGACACAGACTAGAATGAAGCAGGTCTAACTCAAGACATAACAGTCAGTTACATAAAACACAGAGTCACAGATGCACCACTTACTTCCACAAATAGGTAGGCAGCACCTAGGCAGGTCAGACACATTACCAATGGCAAAATGGGTTCACAGCACTTGCTGGTGGAAAAGGGTCTATGGGAGTAGTAGTGCTGCACCTGTCAATGTGCAGAGGCTGTTTAAGTGAGGGTCACAGATGGCAGAGTATATGACAAAGAGGGACAAAAACAGTGATGACCATAGGCAGCACTACATTTAGTGTATGAGAGAATACCCCATTAACAATTTGAGTGCTACTACTGTCCAGTGTGCAGCTACTTTTCCATATTAGAGGTTACGCTAGCATCAAAGGGTATGTTGCTTATCATTGGCATAATCTATGATGAGACAGAAAATCATATCATAGAGTTTATTGGGGCTTTTAAAAGCATGACTTGTGACTGCATAGGAAAGAGGGTCAAACACACATAGAGCAGTACATCCCAACAGTAGTAAGTCATACTCTTGGTGTAAGGTGAAAATAATATTCTCTGGGAATGTCAAAACCTGGGTGTTCAGGGCCTTAGATGGCATATACGAAGCCTAGCATCAAGTGCAAGGCTGCCTAGAGTGGCATGGGCAATGGTTAATAGTCATGTAGGTTGTTGTGCTTGGTCATTCAGCTCTGAGACCTCCTTACACACACCCACATCATTCTCATTGTCAGAGTTCAGTTGTAGGTACTGATGTGTATAAAATTATCTCCACTGGTGAGGATGGCTCCTATTTATTATGGACATTGGTGGCTTAGGGGACCACCGTGCAGTACAGAATCTGCACCATGCTGGGAGCATCCAAATTGTATGGTGTGGCATATGTATTGTTATACCCAGAAAGAGTGTGTGTGTGTGTGTGTGTGTGTGTGTGTGTGTGTGTGTGTGTGTGTGTGTGTGTTGCTATCTTTCTGGTGTTTCCCTCATGTTATTGTGTAATACATTATTTGTTGAATATGCATATACTGCTGATGCCATAGATATTGAGGTCACTCACCTATTAGAATACCATGGATAGGTAGTAACAAGACTGCTATACCAGTGTGGACATGCATTATCTATGTATATGCTGTACCTAATAGCATGTCATGACACATAGGTTTGTCCCGGACTCTGAAGAACCATCTGTACAAGTACTTAACACAAGCAAAATCCTCTTTCATACTACTGCTACTTTATTGCCATCAGGTGGTGGATCCCTCTGATGATCTTGTTCAGTCATATGGGGACCATCAGTTAAATCTCTCATACCCTGGATGGGAAGACCGCCATGCTTTCTCATTTCCATTTTGTGTAGGACTGCACATGATAAATATATGAGATTACTCCTGAGGTGTGTATTGAAGACCTTTCAGAGCACACCTAATATTGGACTTTAGAAACTCACGCACTCATTTAGCCACATTCTAGCTTATGGTGTGTGCTTGGTTGTATGTATGTATGCTTTGTAGGCGATTGATATCACACTTAGATGTTATCTTCTAGGGCTCTAGACAGTACCCACTCTCAAATGAAATACCTGAAGACATGCTGCTGTTAGCAGTGTGATATGTTACGTTTATTATGTACAGTTATGTGCTGCTAACACATGTACTTTCACATCTATTCACACACAAGATGGCCTTTGTCTGTCATACATGAGCATCATGCACATTGCCAGGAAATGAAGCTGTGATCTGAAGGATTCTGTCATCTGCTAACCATACAACCTGGCAATAGGCTGATTGCTATCTCTTTGTTTTGATGTATCCCTGAATATCATCACTGGAATCTATCTTGATCACCACTATCGAGATAGCTGGTGCAACTGATAGCCTACAAATCGTGTAGGAAGTGTGTTACAACATAGAACAACTCAGTTGTTACATGATATCTGGCTGATCTCGACAGGGAAATCTAGGTGGGATTCAGTCTCACAAAATGAAAGCCACGAATGTTCAGAATGTGAAAGGCAGCTACCCTGCATACCCCTAGTGTACAAGCTATATGACATTATAATGTCCATGATGCAAGTATGCCCTGCAAGAAGTGCCCTTTATTTTTATTATTGGGGGGCTTCCACACTGGCTGCAGGGATATTCATGCAGTGCACACAGGCTGCACACACTGACAGATACAGCAATGTTCATTGTTTAGTATTTTTCATTATCTCTTGGTCAGAGAAATGTCCCATCCAGAGCCATTGGCAATGCCTTGCTGGTTGCACCTAATGCCATGGAACAATTTAGATGTTTCTTTCTTCTCAACAATCAGTGCATTCATCAGAAGGGTGGTTGCCGTCAAAATGAGTAGTATTTTGTCCTATGTATTGCAGAACACTTGTTTTTCACAGACAAGTTATTTCAGAGTTGTTGGCAATGTTTTTTGATGTTTTATAAAGGCATTGTCACACTCAGCCAACTTTCACAGCCTCAGTTTGTCCACAGGCAAGCATCGCTTGATTATGGACTTCTTCATTTTCCTTCATTGCTTGTGGTTGTTTTCCTCTTGGATCACAAGTGACTGGTAAAGTCTGCAACTTTACTGTAGAATCTTCTCCAAAGCATAACATGTTTTAGGATTTGGGGAGGCAGATAGGCATGGTTGTGTTACATGATTGTACAGAATTTTAACCTTTCTGGCAATTATTTTTGAAAAACCACAAGGATACATAATTTCTTTACTGAGGAGACAACTGGCCAGCATCACATATTTAAGTATTAATACAACTACTCTTTTTTCCTGCCAGAATAGCCTAAAAGCAAAGTAATAAAATGTACTATATGTGGTAAACACAAGTCCAGTATCTCCCATTTGCATAATATTTGACTAAGCTAAGTTACTTAACTAAGTGAATCCTTCTAGGCTGACCATAAAAACAATGACTGTGTGTCTTATCAATAGTGTTGCAAGCCTATGGCTTCCTCATTCTTGCTTATATCTCCTTAGATTCACCCTACTGTATATTTTGATTTATTATTAAGTTAAGAAACATATACGTTGATAGAAAACATCTGTCAATGTAATTTCACTGGAAATCAGACTTTTGTTAATAGCATTTCATATGAATTTCTTTGGAAATCACATAGAAATGCTAACAGAGAAAAAATAAATATTGGCTATGGATTGTTTAATTACATTACTTACTCAAATATGCAGAACTGAGGTAGAGTTCAGTTTTGTGGTAATTCTCTGATTTAAAAAATGAAGATAATTCACTCATGTTGGTACATTTGTTCACTGAAATGTGCAATAAACATATACAAAGCCCTCAATTAGATACAGTATAAGCAGTATGAGCTAAGGGTATCTAATAATGTATATACCATTTGCATTAACTAAATGTTTTCTTGCTGTATAGTTGCAGCCAGTACATTGTGGTTAAATACCTGAACTGAAATAGATGACTCCCTGGTGTTTATTTGCCCTACTCTTAATTGAATGTAAGTCTTTATTAAAAGAAGAAGTCGAAACTCCAACACCAGGTAAGCCCTCATTTATTTATTTATTTATTAATTAATTTAATTAATTGTCTTTCTTTAACAGAAAAGTCTGACTGGGTAATACCTATTTTCATTGGAGGCCCAGGGAGAAAAGCTCCATTTGTTTACATTCTACTACTGTATACGTAAATCCAGTTAAACACGGAGTAGTTACATTTCTATTTACAGCTAACTTTATAAATTCTAAGATTTTTCTGAGGTAGAAATTACTAAAGGGAAAGACTACAGGCAGCAGTTATGTATAAAAATTGTTTTGTCATTTCAGTGAGAGGTTGAGTGTATTCTGTTTAATGAGTACTTGGAGAGTATTGTACTGTGAGCACAAAGTCTTAACCTGTTGATGAGCATGTGCAGGACCACAACTGGTTAAGATGTTGTTTAAGCAGTGGTTTAAATCTCTTGAGATTGTCAGATTGTGTGGGGATACTATTATGGCGTTTAGCAACATAGTGGGAGTACAGTGACTCTCCTGCAACATTATTTATCTTATTTGTGAGTAGTAAGAATTTGTTACTAGAATGGAGGTCCCTTGCTGGATAGTAGGACAGTAATAAGTTTTGTAGTGAAGGGCATTTTTCTGGATGAGGAATGAGTTTGTCTGCTGTAGTTAGTTGTAAATATGTTAGGTAGTTGTGCAGCTCAAAACAGTATCACGAACGACGAAAACGTTAGGATATTTTATACTACGTTTATGTTCTTTGGTTTGCAGTGTGATTTATCAGTGTTGGTTCGTGGATTTGCAGAATAAACAATCATCTGGGACTGGCTATCTGGCTTGTACCTTTTTTTGGTTTATTAGTGCAGTTTCGGGTACTTGTGCCCAACTTGCTTGTTTTATGTTTGAATTAATATAGCCTCTGTTTCTTCTTATGTGTGTTCACCAGCATGTGCAGTCACTGCTACAACAACAATCCAATGGGATACTTACTCTTTATTGTGGCTTGTTCAATTGTTGGCATTTTTCCTGAAAGATGAATGTCATGGTTCATTTAACTGCAGATGGTGTACTGTGTGAGTAGATCTGCACTTTGGTGGGATATTTCCTTTTTTTGCCTTTGTACTGGGTCTGTGGAGTTGGTGCACATGATTTTGAGGAAGGTGAAAAGCCTTACATGGTAAGTATGGGGGGGTGCTTATCTTGATATATAGATATATAGATTTCAAATTGCACTTTTCAGAACTGGATTGTTAATTAAGTGTAAACTGCTTTATGTTACCTTGATTGAATGTAGGAATGACCAGTTCAGTCTGCTCTGTCATGCAAAGTCAAAAAGTTGGGCACTGTCTGATATGCCTGGCCATCTTCAATAGCACATATTTTTATATTTAAAGTCTTAAGTTTTGGAATCATAATGAACACATCTGCACCACTTCCTTTACTATATAACAGAGGAATAACTGTTAAGGATTTCCCTGGACTACACCATCACAATATCTGTTTACTAGTGGAGGCTGCATAATGGTTTCTGTTATAATCACAGTTATCCGCACTGATATTTTTGCTCTTTTGTCTGGTAGAATGACTACAGACTCTCATCTGTCTGGTAAAAAGCTCAGGTAACACAACTCCAGCCATATAGTGATCCCTCCCTCCTCTACCTGAAATAAATGTAAAGGTCATACTGGACCATGAAGTATAGCATGCATACTTTACCATTATCAGTAAAACATGCACACTTTACCATTAGCAGTAAAACATGCATACTTTACTGTTATCAGTAAAACATGCATACTTTACCATTAGCAGTAAAACATGCATACTTTACCATTAGCAGTAAAACATGCATACTTTACTGTTATCAGTAAAACATGCATACTTTACCATTAGCAGTAAAACATGCATACTTTACTGTTAGCAGTAAAACATGTATACTTTACTGTTATCAGTAAAACATGCATACTTTACTGTTAGCAGTAAAATATGCATACTTTACTGTTAGCAGTAAAACATGCATACTTTACCGTTATCAGTAAAACATGCATACTTTACCGTTAGCAGTAAAACATGCATACTTTACCGTTAGCAGTAAAACATGCATACTTTACCGTTAGCAGTAAAACATGCATACTTTACCGTTAGCAGTAAAACATACATACTTTACTGTTATCTGTAAGCTGACATTGGACCCCCTACTGCCAAAATGCAAATGGCTTATTATTAGTTATCAATCCACATGCATCATGGCTTAATAGAAGGAGGGCAGATTTTGTAGTCCTGGAATTAAAGTCTTAATTACAGGTAAAACGTTCTTTAGATACAGAGACTGAAGCTGTAATAAAATCTCTTTGCATTAGAGTGTGTGTGGTATTGTATAATATATCATCCTGTTTTCTCTTTAAAAAAATACATATTTGTTCAAAATGTCTGTCTGCAATCCTGTGGTAAACCTGAATTCATGTTATTGTCACATGAGAACTTACACACAGGCAGTGCTGAACCACAATAAGCAAAACAATGACAAAAGATGCAGTCTTTGTTGGTCTGTCAGCTGAAAACAAAACAAGCTACAACAAAAGGAAAGAGACAGAAAATGAAAGTGTGAGAGAGGTAATTAATCAAGTCTGCTTTATTTCAAACTGAACAGCAGGAGAGGCCGATGACTGAAGCAGCCACACTGAAATGGTAGCAGGGGAAGGCAATAAATTAGTTTGTGAATTCAAGAACACCCTGCCCTTTTTGTGCACACAAACTCAATGTCTCTTGAGGTGCCAACCCATTGGTATCAGTAGTGTCTCCTTCACTTATCACTTATGCTTATAGTAGTGAGCACTACATGGTCATATTGAGAAGACCCTTCCTCTACACTGATTCAATAAAAAAGGAAGAAGAAAAATAAAATTAAAGAAAAAGTTAAGATTCCAAAAATCTGATGTGAAAGTAGCAGAAACAGTGTAAATTAGTGTTGTAGTGCTTTGTAAGGTACCAGGGATGTGAAGCTGTTTTTTGGCAAGGTTCTGGCAACTGGCAGAGATACTTAATGTTGTGAGCTGTAGTTCCTGTGGGTTTGATTCCCCTCAGCCCTCATTTGCCTACTGTGTGACTTTGAGCAAGACAGTGCTTAGGGGTAACTAAGATGTTGGGCTAGGCTTCTCAATGGTCCCTTCGACTGCAAGCCTAGTAACTACGTCTAAATCTCTAAAGAACTTTGGGACAGCAGAGAATGTGGGGTCTTCATGTATGGAAAAGCTTTGTAGTGTAATATAGCTAGAGATGTTATTTAATTAGTTAATTGAACTGTTACAGTGGAACTGTATAAGAGTAATAAAAAGGAGGCCTTCAGACAGGATGGAATGAACAATGTTATGGAGAAGAAAAGTGAAGACATGAGACCATGAGCAGAAGTTGTCAGAAGCCGTTGCAAGAGGGTGCTACTGTGTAAAGTGAAAAGAGATGTAGCCATGAAAGGGTAGATAAGTGAAAAGAAACCAGAGTAAAAAGAAAAAAGTGAATAACAAAGCCAAGTGATAGGATAGAAATAAAGCCAGAGGAGCCCAGGTGGGACTCAACATCATAAGGTGTATATTAGAGAAAACAGAAGAGATGAATGCTCAGCCATATGGGAGATGCAGAGGGGACAACAAACAGAGAACTGGAAGTGACTTATAGGAAGAGCATAAGTGAGATGAAGCAAAGCTTACATGCACCACAGGTAGAGGAAGCCAACACACATACTAAAGAAGATGGGGAGTGTGAGAAGTACAGGTATACATTTTACAGACAGGAGAGTCAGTGGCATGGGGCTGTTAGTAAAAGAGAGAGTCAGTGGCATGGGGCTGTTTGTAAAAGGGAGAGTAGAGCCAGTGTGCAGAAAAAGAAGACCGTTCTGGTAGTTAGAGACTCAATCACAAACGGGATCAGACACTTAGGCAAGTGAGAAAGGAGATGAAATGTTAATGAAACTGGTCTTAGGGCTTTGCGAATGAGCAAAACATGAGAGTGAGCAAAATGAAAAACAAGGTGGGAGGAGACGCATGATATGGCCTACGGAGTCACCAATGATCGGTCATAGGTGACAGCTGAAGTGGCATCAAACAGTGCCAAAGAGATGGAAACAAAATGTCATAAGAGTGGGTTGTAGGTAGCATTTTCAGAAGTGTTACCAGTACAAACAACTAGTGCAGAGAGGAAAGAGAGGGTTACATATTGTAGTGATTGCCTGTGACATTGGACAAGGGAAAAATACATAGAACTGGTAGGAGGATGGAGTGACCAGGCAGAAAGAACAGCTGCATAAAAGGGACAGGCACCATCTTAATCTAGAAGCCACAGCTCTACTTTTTGCTGGGTTAGAAAGGCATATCTAAATTATAATAACTTTAAACTAAGATGGGAGACAAAAGGAATGTGGCAGAAGTATTTAAATGAAGGGGGTAAGAGTTTAGGCAGTAGACAGAAGATAAGGGAGACTCAGAACACACAAGGATGATTCAGACTGATAGGTATATGGGGGAGCTTGCTGCCATGTGGAAATCCTTCCCATTAGGATTCTCTCTCTCACCTTCCCAGCTAGAGGAAGTGGGGCATGCTGGTATCATAGATTCATATGGCAGTGTCAAGAGGAGTTGAAACATAAAAGTGCCTGAGACTAGGCTTTTCAAAAATGATACAGAAGGGAGATAGGGGAAGAAGCAGCCATCTTCGTAAGGAAGGTACCAGATATGAGGTCAATGATGAGAAAGTATAATAAACAAGAAAAGGACAAGGTTGCAGCAAGGGTTATAATTTAGATTCAGTGCACTGCAGTTATGGAACCAGAAGAGAGGGACAGCTGGTAGACTTACAGTATATCATAGACCAGGCACAAGAAGAGAGGGCAATGAGAGACTAGAAGAGGGTGAAGGGGTGGAGTAGGTAGAAATGGGTAGTATTTATGCAGATCTGAATGTGCCAGAAGCAGACAGATTGATTTCCACCTCCAGGTTACACACTAAGGATTCAGCCAACTGATGCAGTACTCCATCAGAAAGGATAATGTTGTGGAAGTGGTTCTAATTAATGCAGAGGCTGTTACAGGCGCTCATATTATGGTACATTCAGTCAGCCATGCTTAGGTCAATGTATAGTTTGGGGGTAAGGGTAAAACTAAAAAGGCAAAGACAATGGCTGGAATGTTAGTAGATTGGATTATGTGCTATGAAGGTGGTCAAGGAATGGTTAGGAGAATGGGAGTAAAACGAAGAAGTAAACAAGTTGCAGGAATGGGTTAAGGATGGAAAGCGTGGTTAATGACAAGAGTGGGATGTAGAGGCAAAATGTAAAAAGAAAAGGTAAATGTATCTACCTAGGAATGTCAGGCTAGAAATGACAGCATAAAATAAGGTAAACAAGAGGAGATTAGAAGTTGAGGAGGCACTATAGAAGGAAGTTAGCAAAAAGGCAACAAAGATTGTAAGAGCAACAAAGGCTAGAGTTGGAAGACAGAAGAGAGATCAAAAATAAATATTTGTTAAGGTATGTAACACAAAGCGATAATGGAGGGACAGAACTAGCCAGCTATATAAAGATAAGAGGGACCTCACATAAGATGGGGTAAAAGCAAAGGTCCTAAATGAATACATTGTTTCAATCTTCACAAACTAATGCAAGTGGGGATACCATCCTGGAAGGGTGGCAAGTTTATGTGAAGATAACAGTGGGCTGACACCAAAATATAGATGGAAGATTTTTCAGAGTGGACTGACTGACTGACCTAAGGGGAAATAAAACACTAGGGCCATATGGGCTGCCTCTCAGACTCAACAGTAATTTGTCCCTCTAATGGACCACTTGAACAAATTGCTTGCCAATGCAGATGACTGTACAACAGCAGTTGGAAAGGGAAGCAGAAGAAACACATGGAACTCTAAGCCTGTTACCTTAGCAATGGTAGCAGAGAAAGTCATACACAAAATGCAGAGAGGAAGGCTGCTGTCATTTCTAGAGGACAACAATCTGCAGGTCAGCAATTAGCATGTTTCAAGGCCAAAAGGACCTATAAGTCCTACCTGATAAAGTTTTATCAGTGGGTTACTGGAGAATGTAACATGGCAAAACCAGTAGACATAATCTATATGAAGATCAGAAAAGTCTCTGATATTTTCTCATATGGAAGGCTGATATGAAAACTGGAGAGGTTGAGGGCAGGAACAAGACTGAGGAAACTAGATAGCAGCTTCACTGAATCATATGACACAAGGGTCTGTGGCTCAGGGCAAAATGCCATGAATTAGAGGGCTGACAGGTAGAGTGCCATAGTTGTCTGTCCAGGACTTTTCAGAGGGGTTTTTTCAGGCATATCTAAGGAGGCAACAAACAGAATCAATGTTTATGGGTAACACAAAGATAAATGCATCATTGGAGGATGGGGTGTAAAGACATTGAAGGATTTCTAAAGATTGACGAAGTGGGAAGGAATGTGCTGTTGCAGTTTAATGCAAAGTACTATACTTAGTCCATGAAAAACATGGTGTGAAATATCAGCCAAGAGGTGCAAAACAGATTACAAAAATAGTAGAAACATGGACTTTGGGTGCAGAAATCACCAACACTGTATAACTGGAAACAGAAAGAGGACAGTGGGAACATGAAAAAATGCTCTGGCATACAGACATACGCTCAGGGGTATAGATTCCAAAAGCAAAGAGATAATGCTTCCTCTTTACAGGACCTTGGTCAGACCATAACTTGATTACTGCTTGCAGTTCTGGAGGCCATATAAAGAAAAACATAGCAGTTTTCCTGAAGGAATTCAGAAGAAAAAAAACTGATAACTGTGTGGAATAGGAAAAATAATATCACAAGAGGCCAGAGAAGCTACAGTTCTCATTAAAAACAAGGATAGACTTTGCAGGATGATATTAGTGCATAAGACTGTCATGAAGATGCGGGAGGCATATGGAACAGAAAGGACATAGGGGAAGGAGGGGGAACGGGAAGCAGAAGTAAGCAAGGGACAGGTGGAAAAGAGGTAAAGAGGAAAGGTGTGATAAAAGGGAGGTTTAATGTTGAGGTACTTATAGGCCAGAATAGATAGACTTATCGTTTCCTGCCACCACAAAGCAAATTTTATAGGGTACAACCATGTAGCCATTTTACAGGGGTGAGGAGCTAACGTGCAGTATGATAAAAAGTACTGCTAGTTTATCAAATAAATAATGCGCTGAATAGGTGCTCCAGCAGAAAGATCAATAATAAAGTCATTGTCTGCCATGATGAAGTTTTTGTATGTAAGCATGTATTTGTTAAAATAATCAGCGGCATGTGTATTTTTGAGGCACAGGATCATAGTTTTAGATCTAATCAGGAATTGTGGTAACTTTGCTCATACTGTAGGCTTTTAATAAAGCTAGTAGGATGGAAATAAACTGGATGAAACAGAACCTCTGTGATCTGTAGCACGTCTGCTTGCTTAATAAACGAGTAAGTTAGTCATGCTCCCAGGCAGAAAGTTTATGTTTACTCTAGAAACAGAGTGCCTCCTCCAAGCTTTGCTCCAGCTACATATAACCTGTGTATGATCATTCTTCTTGAATTCATCACATTGTTTTATGAAAATAGTTTTGTGTTTTGTATAAGTAATGGTTGAAGATTAACATCTGTAAGTGCAATTTCTATGGATGTCACACTTCAGTTTACAGGAAAGGTCAAAATCGGATTGGCAACTGATGTGGAAATTCTGACATAGAAATGCAGAATGGATGTATGAGGCAGGCCTTAATGAGTTACTCTAAAACAATGTTGAATTAGATTAAAATTTTGTTCTAAAATAGTCCTTTCAGCAATTTAAAACATACACTTTAGACTTTCTCATTTGTTTCACTGTACATTGAATCTGTAACCATACAGTGAACTTTAAAAATGTTTAGAATCATAGCAGTATTAATTTACTGGCAACTCATCCTGAATGTAGGGTATCATAACAAACATAAGAGGTAGGTAAATGGTCTTATGGTGCCTGTGTCATATCATTATGGTGATTCAATGAACAGCACAATTTCTTTCTTTCATTTATTTTCTTAATCCCATAAATGTCATGTAAGCAAATTGTCTTCTGCTAAGGGAGGAGGAATCCAAGAAAATATTCCACAGTATGTGTGGGGTAATATCAGTTTGCCATTCAACCTATACAGTATGTCCTTCTGGGATGGAATAAAAGGTATAATCCCTGGAAGTGACTGAGATAATCAAGAGAAGAGCAATCAGACTTCAGCTGGAATATAACCTTGAGCCTGGTAATGAGACGCAAAACCACTGCAGCAGTAGGTCACTCATCTACAGGGATCCTGTATCACCCCCCTACCTGCCATACCTAACTATGTCACTCGTCCTTCCTGTCATAGTTTCAGTTTATAGCATAAATTAACGCTTAAGCATAAAGCAACTCTAGGTTTGTGTAAAGCTTTTGATAATATTTAATGATTATTTAACAATACCTCTCTTTACTCATGCTGTTACACGTATTCTGTTTACATTTTCTCTTAAGAATTATCTGCATGGCTTTCTGCTTTTGTATGTGTTCCTTAATTAGACCCCAGTGGAGTTTGCAGTTTGCCATTAATTTATATAAATCAAGAGCCATCACATTTGGTTGATAGGAATCATTAAAGCTGCATCTGATTTTTTATCAGCTTACTTGACTGAGACTGCAATGCCCCTGATAATATTCACTATCCCCTCTATATTTTATAGTAAACAATCAATGCTTTCTGGTTTGCATTTTGTTTCATACAGGAATGGCTGTATCTGCTTTAAGGGGACACAAAGATAGCAGAATTGTCTTTTTTTTACCTGCTCCTATTCTAGTGGCTTTCAGAGGCTGATTTATCCCCAAACAATGCAAGCCTATCTTTTTAAAGAATTTGTAGCTGCTTGAACTGCAACATATTTGGATATTTCTGGCTTATTTGATGTGATTCTGGGTGGAATTTCATATACATTTTTCTTTAGACTGCTGAATCGATTTTCCCTCAGCAGGATTTAAAAGAACACTCTTATTGTCGCTTACCAAATGTAACATTTGATAGTTTTCATGTTGTAGTATGTTTTCCACATTAAACTTTTGGAGACCCGGCCTGTTAAAATTGTTTTTGTTTTTCCTTTTATTCTGTATTATTGTAGGGCACCCTTTTAGGCAAAACCTATTTCATCTTCCAAGCTACATAGGCTTCAATTGATTATAGTTAGAGCCATAGCAACAGTAAGGTGCATAACACTTCTACCCCTATCTTGTAGGGGTGCATATGTCTATATATGGTCACAGAACCTTTAATGGAAGAGGATTTTTCAGTGAGAGTGAAAATACAATACAGTTGACCTAAAATCAGTTGATTTAAAAGTATTGGCTTTTTCACTATGAGATCATGGAATAATAGGGATCGGGGCATCCAATGTACTGCGATCTTGAAGTTGGTATACATAACTAGCAAGGAGTGGGGGAGCTCATCCACCTGCAAAAACATCTGTTTCATTTGTTTTTCAATCCTTTGTGGATCAATGTATTTTGTTTTCAGTATTTGGCTTTCAGTGAAGACTGGATGGACAATTAGTACTGGAATGTAAAGTTATTTTCCTATATATATATATATATATATATATATATATATATATATATATTATGTATAATGTGTGAGTGTGTATGTGTTTGTGTGTGTGTGTGTGGTATTTCAGAATGAACACCTGCAATATTGATGGCCGAAATGTCAACCCGTTAATGTAGACAACATGTTGACAACTGGCTGAACCTGCTCCAGGGATTAAAAGTAAAAGGGGGGAAAAGCAATTGTGTGTGCAGGGGGGGGGGCAAGGCCCCTTCATTCCTCATGTGGGGAGCAGTCCACCCCACATCCCCTGCCAATCATATACATTAACTGCAAGATTCCACAATAGCTACATGTGCAAGATCACAGCAGGGGAGTGGGATTTCACCCTTTTCCCACTGCAGTGCAAACTCTGAGTTTGTTTCTACAATTATCATGGGGTTTGGGAGAGCAGAGTGGCTTTCCCCCTGCATAAAATATGTTCAAATGTATTTTTATAGTTCTGGGTATCGATCTTCGGGGATCAATATTTTGTGGATGGAATATTTGATTGTTCAACCTTTTAAGAGGAAGATATAAAGATATATATATATATATATATATATATATATATATATATATATATATATATATATATATATGCACATACATACATACATACATACATGTTCAATACATAAGAAATGGAGAGATATCTGTACACCTATATTTCCCCAAATAACTAATAGAAGTCCAATGTGCTTAAGACATTCTCTTATGAACATGTGAGTGCACAATCGAACATCTTAGGCCTTGGCAAAATTTAACTTAATGTTTTTTCATGATGTCTTTGCCAATTATTTTTTTTTCTTAGAATGTTTTCTGTTTTCCTCTATGTTGGAAAAATGTACCAATAATGCATAGAGAGAAGAAATTGTCCAAAACAGACAGTAAGGCTGTGTGCATGTGCTGCTAGCAGTGTAGTAAATGATGCTGTCAAATAATATGAGTAGGGTTATTTAGTTGGTATAAAGCTGCCATATGACATTGCATTGTATACAGAGTATTGTTACAAAGAATGGCAACATGGTAGTGTTTGAAGTGTCTGTTTTTTTTTTAATTTACAGTTTGAAACATTTAAAATGTAGAAGAAACAGCCTTAAAGTGCTAAAGTAAGCTACATGTATGTACTATTAAATATCCGTGGAGGGATCTAGGATGATGATAGTTAAGAAAAGGACCTAATGATCAGCATGATTGATGATCTGATGAAGCCCAGTTAAGGAAGAAAGCACATGTTCAAAAAGAAGTATCTATTAAAAAAAATTATATATATATATATATATATATATATATATATATATATATATATATATATATATATATATATATATATATGTATATATATATATATATATATATATATATATATATATATATTTATTTATTTATTTATTTATATAAATATATATATAGATAGCCAGATATACACACCAACTTAAGTTTGCTTGATGACTTAGAAGTCTTGTCTACAGCTCATGGTTCATTTTTCCTGATTTTTAAGGAGTCTCAGCTAGCAAATTTGTTGGTCATAAAGTACAAGTTGTCTCTATGGTTTTATATAATGAATAGCTAGATAGACAGACAGATATGCACATATGTGCATGGGTGTGTGTGTGTGTGTGCATCTACCTGACTACATCGACAGTTCAGAAGAGCAAAAACGACTTCACCGATGCCAGAAGATCAACAGTTCACAAACACGACACCTCATACACTCGACACATCATAACAACAACAATCAACAAACAAAACAAATCCCCTGTCCAAAAACCACACACACTACACAAGCACACCAAAATCCTTACAAACCAACACTAACCCTTACATACACAACTATCTACAACCCTAACCGAAACCCTAACCCTAAGGTCCGTCACTATTGCACACTCACCTAACCCGCGCCCTAACCCTAACTCACTTAACCCGCCCCTAACCCAAAAAATATCACTACTGCACCCTTACCTAACCCGCGCCCTAACCCTAACTCACTTATCCCACCCCTATCCCTACAGACCGTCAACATCGCACACTTACCTTACTCGCACCCTTACCTAACCCGTGCCCTAACCCTAACTCACTTATCCCACCCCTATCCCTACAGACCATCAACATCGCACACTTACCTTACTCGCACCCTAACGTCCGTCACTACCGCATACTTACACATCCTTTCCCCATCTCAGTGTTCTCAGCGTCGGTGTTTTCCTCCGTTGGTCTTCTAACTTGTCGATCTTCTGGCATCGGTGAAGTCGTTTTCGCTCTTCTGAACTGTTGATGTAGTCAAGTAGATCCGTGTGTGTGTGTGTGTGTGTATATATATATATATATATATATATATATATATATATATATATATATATATATATATATATATATATATATATGGGGTCATGTGCAGATGACTGAAATCTTAAAACTTCGACTAGGAATGGGAAAATTTCCCTTTTCTTTGCTATAGTACAATCTCAGAGTTGGTATATTTAAATAGCAGGGGGTGTGGGTACGGGGGGTTGCCCCCTGCAAAAATGTTCAGGAATCTTTTTTTTGTTTTGTTTAATTTTTTTTTTCAGGTGTTCAAACTTTTGAAATGTCAATCATATGGTCAGGGCCATATGAAAGTTGATGTTTTAAAAGTTCAATCATCTGTAGTGGACCCATATATATATATATATATATATATATATATATATATATATATATATATATATATATATATATATATATATATATATATATATATATATATGTATGTGTCTGTGCGTGTGTGTATGTGTATATATATATATATATATATATATATATATATATATGTGTGTGTGTGTGTGTGTGTATATATATATATATATATATATATATATATATATATATATATATATATGTATATATATATATATATATATATATATATACACACACACACACACATATACATACATATTAGAAATGTATATAATAACTTGTCCAAGGCTAACTTCCTCCTATTAAGCAATGGCATAGCTAAATTTCAAGCCACCCCCAAACACTGAGAACACTGTAGCCCATGTGAAAGTGTTTATGTAGACCCTGTACAAGCATGTAAATAACTGCATAATGACAGCAATACCAATCTGAAATCCAAAAATAATCCCCCTTCGAGGACTTCCAGTAAATATAGATTGGACAACAAAAGAAAGAAAATTCTTTCCAAAAGTAGGAAGGGCTATGTCCATCAGGCAAAACCTCCTTCATCAGTCTCAACATACAGCTCGGGTGGCTAATCAAGTCCACTAAAGCAAACATCAAGCCCAAAATAGCCTCCTATATTAAGGATACTTATAAAGCATTTTTCAGTTATGTAAACAACTTTAAGGGGAACACCCAACAGTGTGATGAACTAATAACAAATGGAACTTGCTATACTGAACTGGAGGATACAGTAAATTTACTAGTCAATGAATTTAGCTTAAATTTTATCCCCCTATCACTCCTAGTTACCCTAATGAAATACCCTCTACAATTTCTTCCCCAACTATCATTAAAGTGCAGGTCCTCACTGCACTCTCCTTAGCTTAAAACACTGCATCAAAGGGTCCTGATAATATTCCAGGATGCTTAAATAGCTTGAAACATGACCTATCAAGCCCACTGGAATCTCTGTTTATACAGCATCACCCCTCAGTAATGAAGGCCCACAATGGTCATCCCTCTCCACAAAGGGGGACCATCAACAGACCCAGAGAACTACAGACACATAAGTGTGATTAGTTTTATATGCATGGCCATGGAAAGAATTGTTGAGAACCTGACATAGGAAATCTTCAAAGAGAGGATCAATCCTGTTTGTTTTTGTCAAGGGCAGGTCATGTTTACTAAATCTGCTGGAGATCTTTGAGAAGGCCACTAGAGCCATGAATGAGGGAAAACAGTGCACACTGCCTACCTTGACCCGGCAAAGGCATATTACACAATATCTCACTCCAGTGTTATAGACAATATCACAGATTTACACATAAATCCATATGTCACCTGATGGATAGCCAAATGGCTCAAAGATAGGACACATGAAGTTAAGGTCATATAGATCACCTCCATCAAGAGGCCTGTAATTAGTGCTATTCCACAAGGCATTCTCTGAAGTCAATGTAAATTTAGAGGGCCTCTGGCTGATGACTGCAAGCTGGATGCATTTACTGAATCCCCTAACACAAACAAATATCTGGTGCCAGACCCATGGCATAAAACTCAATGCAAACAAATAAAATACATAATTATATCCTTTGGGAAGATAACCCCTGCAAATTATAGGACTGGTAACACTCCCTAAGAGTAGACCCAATGGCAAGAGACTTGGGAACTTAGTTTGACAGCAACCTGAACTTTGATCATCATGTGTCCATGGTGGTGAAAAAATCCTTCTATATGCCTCAAATTTTAAGTAGGGGCATGGCATACAAGTGTAAGGAGATCAGAGTCCAACTATACTCATCCCTCATTAGACCAATATTCAAGAACAGTGCACCCATACCTCTCAACTGTACAGATTTCCACAGAATGTTCAGATTTTTGCCTCATATTTTTGGTGTGTTCCTCCTAAAATCTGTACCTTTCTGGCAAATAGCTGTGGACTGAAGTCATTAAATAATGACAAACATTTGGGTTTAAGACTCCATATCCTTCAGAAAATTCATGCTAATGTAAAACCTATTATTCTATCAACTTTTTAAATTTGTAAGAGCAATATTTAAAATATATCCCTATTTGTCCCCCCATCATTTTAGGCTTTGTCCAGATATTTTGCTCTAAGAGGTTGAGAGGTAGGAGTGCACCCTTAGGCATGTACCTGACCAAACATTTGCAAAAGCTGGAGGTGTAAATATCATGTCCTATGTGGACTGCCTTAAAGTTCTGTCCCTGTGCTTGGTTTCCTACAGACTACTGATGGGCAATCTATGCCAAACCTACAGGGCATTCTCCGATCCAGCCCTTTTGGATCTGCTGCGCATTCGCAAAACAAAAAGCATGATAATTACCTGATCTAATGATCTAAACTTTGTATGCGACATAAACAATAGATATTGGAGGGAGAGGTATGTGTTTTAGATAATGCAAAATAAGGCTTTTTTTCATTTTTAGTCAACTATGATCAGCCACTTTAATGCCAACATTGTGAGTGCCAGCAAAATTTTGATACTGACGTGTATATATATCTACACACACACACACACACACACACACACACACACACACACACATATATATATATATATATATATATATATATATATATATATATATATATACACGCACACATACATACACATGCATATATACATATTTTATTATAGCAAATTATTCAGAAGTGATCAACAAACTTGCTTGTTGACTATAAGATCTCCTGCAGATTCCCTTATTGACTGGAATATAAGTCAGCCATAACATTCATTTATATATGCATATACATATCTAGAGATAGATAGGTGTGATTGTGTCTGTGTGTGTGTGTTCACACATGTACATATAGCAACGACTCAAACACCATGCTTAACACAGTATATTTGAACAGAATAACTTCAAGAAGAAATAGGTGCACATACACCTCTGTAATAACATTGAAAGTACCAGAATGTGACAGCCTGAAAAAGAGACATAAAGAAGGAGCAATATTCAATGGTTAGTAATGATTATTGCTAATGATCTGATTCAAGTAGTCCAGGGTTTGATTCCTTCAGCCTCCATTTGCCTGCTATGTAACTGTTAGTGTGCTCAACAATATACTAAGGTTGAAAGTAACTTTGCTACAAATATGCAACATAAATAAGGTATAAGATAAAGCTTGCTTAAATGTAGAAATAGAGTTTAGTAATAGGTGATCAGCATCCATACTAAATTACCATGGCTTGGAAAATAAGGAATCTGCTGAATGGACATTTTTCCCTTACAGACTTAAAAACAGGATGTATGCAAGAGCAAAAATGCAAAATCTGCTTTTAAAGAACAAAGGCATGTTTTTCTGCATATAAAAATAACACAATATGTTTCCTTAAACAACATGACATGTGTCTGCATAATGGGCACAATGTTTCCTTAAACAACAGGGCATGTTTATGACACTGTTACAATCTGTTTCCCTGGCACAAGAACAGATGTACTTATATAAAAGAAAAAAAACAGGATGTTCACACTGTCAGAAAAGCTGGCCTCTTTTAAATTCAGCAAAAATGTGACAAGACATTGTTAAACAAGGAAGCTTAAAAATAATATTATTAAGTCAGCATTTGCGTCAGCATCTGCAACAATTAGTACTATTTCTATAGGATGAGCAATTCTCCAAAATAGAATACCAAGAAGAAATGTATATGCATGTGCATGACTAAAATTGTATATAAACATCTGTATGAATCCAGTTATGTTAGGGGTATTTGTAGAGACACATTTGTCTCGAGGTAAATGTTATATCTCTCACATCATCTGTACTATATGAGAAGTAAAGTGGAACAGTAATTTAAGCTGCAACGTTAGTCCATTTGGTTTATTATAAAAAGTTATTTGTTACTGCTCTAAGTTGATGCTGCAAAGTATATTCTCTCATCAGTGTATATTCTGCAAGTTTCTGTATGCAACATACTGTGAATGCCAATATAACCAGACTTTGATTTTAGCAGAATCCAGCCAGCAAGACTGAGTGTCTTAAGAAGACTTTAAATCCATCACAATAAGCAGCACCATATAATTTTTCAGTAACCCTGAGCAGGTCACATAAAAGATGGAGTTCCTATGTCACATAAAAAGACAGTGCTCCTGTGTCACCCCTGGAATGAGCAATTTTGGCCAGTGGGATAACAGATAAATAAAATAAAAAAAGTAAGGTTATATGTTAAAAGTACATGAAGTATCAGACATGGCCATTACCCTCTGTCAATCTGAACATTCATGTTTGAGTATTGCCTTTTTGCTAATTCTGACAAATGAGGTTTGTGCACAAACTATTTTGCCCTTCTGTCTCACGGCTGAACTAGGCTGCACATAACCCATGATGCCAATACTATTTAATCTGCTGCTTTGCGTCTCTGACCATCATTTTGGCATTTCAGTTTTAGTTTTCACAGGGGCTGTTTCCCTGCAACAAGGTGGGTGCTGTATGAGCTTGGAACTCATTACAAAAATAAATAAATAAATCAAGAAGAAGAAGAAGTATATAAAGAGTCAAGTCATTAATTATTCCCTTCTAGTTTTCATTTAGTGGGATGGTCCACAGCTGCTTCCTTTCATATGTTATTTCTTAAGGACTTTTATTTCAAGTGCTGTGAGTTTTGAGCAAGTTTCGGTATTTCCTTTGTATTTCTGCTTTAAGTGCTCAGCAGTCAGAGGGCAGTATATGAGTTTGCACTTCATCCATTGTAAATGAAATTATCTTCACATGAATAGTTTGCATAGTCATATATGTCTGTCTTCCTTATAATTTATTTTTTAATTTAATTAAGGTTGCAAGACAGCCACCCAATATGAATGTAATTGGTCACTTTTATTATTGGTGTCTGGCAGACACAAATGTCATTTTCATTGTTTCAGAAATATGGGAGTTATGTTTTCTAACCTGTAAGGTCAGGTTTGTGCTTCAGTTTTCCATTCACCTTGATCAGTTAACTAACTATAATTTTCTGGGTTGTTGTTTGGCTTCAAGTTTAAATATATGATGTTATTTATGTTTTATAGGCTCATAGGTAGGTACTAGGCTATTGGCCCTAGGGCCTATATAAGCCATGCCAAAAAGGTACTCTGGCTTTCACAATCCAAGAAAATTATTTTCCTGTGCCCTTGTTGAGCAGAACCACAGAGGTGATCCCCGGGGTGAATTTCCTATTTCACATCCAATCATCAAAATTTTTCTTGAAGAGTACTAATGAGGAGCTTTTTTTGATATAGATAGATAGTTTATTCCAGAGTATGGGAAGTCTCTGGGACAGGAATCTATCCCTCAGGCATGTTCTGTTTATTGTAGTGACAAGGTTTAGGTCCCTAGAGCGTGTAGCTTGGAGGGATTGGGATTTCTTTAAGTGGAGCATGTCCAACAGCTCTGGGTTTGACATAGCTTTGTATGTTAGGCAGAGATCGCCTATGATTAGGCGATATGTGACAGAGTAAGCTGGAGTTTTTTGAGACGGTCTGCATAGGGCATCTGTTTGAGGCCGGTAATCCTCTTTGTGAGGTATTTCTGCGGCCTTTCCAGTTGTTGTAGATGTCATGTGACGTACATACCAAATTGGGTGTTGTATTCTATAATGGGTCTAATGAGTGATGAGTAGAGGGGAAGAATGACCTCTTTATTCCTGGATGAGAAACCTTTTGTGATGAGGTGTGCCACATAGAAGGATTTCCTGACTACTGTGGCGATGTGATTATCAAAGGAGAGACTACTGTCCACCTGTGTCCCAAGTCTCTTATCACACTTTCAGTGTTAAGTAGACTACCACCTATGTGGTAGCTCGTGGGTACAGAGTTTTTACCAAAGGGGATGACAATGCACTTTTTGGCACTGAGCTCGAGGTCATGGCTTTGACACCAGGTATCTGTCTCCGTGAGGCCCTTTTGTAGGATTTCCACATCATTAGGAGTTTCGATTATGGCTCCTAGTTTGCAGTCTTCTGTGAACTTCATTAGCCAAAGACCTTCTGTGTTAGCCTGTACTTCAGAAAAGTAGATGCCAAACAGGAGAGGACCCAGGCCTGAACCCTGTGGTACTCCACTTGTCACTGGTCTGAGGTCAGATTTGGAGTCTGCTATTTTCACAGTGTGGGTTCTGTCAGTGAGCCAGTTGACAATCCATCTTGTGACATAAGGATTTATACCTAGTTTAGTGAGTTTATCTATAATTCCAGAGTGGGGAATGGTGTAAAAATCCTTGGTGAGATCTAGATAGGCTGTGTAAACGACCTTACCCTCGTCTATGGCTTTGGTGACTGCTTCAAAGAAGTTTTTCATGTTTAGGAGACATGATCTGCCTTTTACAAACCTGAACTGGGTGGGGTCCAGAGTTTGGAGATTACCAATGTCTTTGTGTATAGGATCCATGATGATACATTCCATGGCCTTGCAGACCAGGCTCGTTAGGCTAATGGCGTGGTAGTTCCCGGGGTCCGTGGTGGCTCTCCCTTTGTGGAGTGGGATAACCGCTGCTGTGCGCCATTCAATGGGCACAAAGTCTGAGGTGAGGCTATGATTGAAAATGGTGCTTAGGTGAGGTGCCAGTTCATTCTGCAGTTCATGTAGAACACACCCTGGGATGTTGTCAGGTCCCATGGATGCTGTGTTCTTGGCTTTGGTGAGTGTGGTTTTTACCTGTGCAGCCGTGATTACAGGAACTTTGCATTCTTCTGGTATAGAGATGGGCCCTTTAGGGGTGAGAGGGGGTTAAAGTTAGCACTGAACCTATCTACCGGGATGTTGGCAATATCAGTTGGTTCTGTATATTTAGTGTCATTGTGCTGTAACTCAGATCAGATCTGATTGTTGCCACTGAGATTCTTGACATAGCTATAGAAGGCTTTGTGGTTCTCTTTAGAATTAGTGGAGGTTTTGTTTTCGTAACTAGCTTTGGAGGATTTTATGAGGGATCTCAGCTTCTTACTGAGGCTGATCAGGGAGTTCCTCCAATCATGGGATTTTACTCTTTTTTTACAACAGTTTCTTTCTTCTGTTGTAGAGTTTGTTTATGGCAGGGGACCACCAGATTGGCTTCCTTTTTTTTGGAGGATAGCATCTTGGTTCTGTTAGGGATAGCATAATCCATGCACTCGTGTAAGTGCTTATAAAGTGCATTTGTGTAGGATTCAGCAGTCGTACCTCTATTGTCCGTCTGCATGGGTGTCATGAAGTTTGCCACTTCTGTCTTAAGAAGCATGAAGTTGGCTTTGGAGAAATTTTTTACCGTGGTTTCCCTAATAGGGGGGTGGGGGCCGGATGTGGATGTCTAGGGTGATTAGCTTGTGGCCGAATCTGACCAACGAAGAATTGACCTCTGGTGTGGAACACCAATCGCCCATGTTGGTAATGACCAGGTCTATGATATTTCTGCCCCTAGTGGGGGTGTGGATAAGTTGATCCAAGGCATTGGAATTTATGAATTCCAGAAAACGTTGAGTAAAAGAGTTTGTACATGAGTAGTTTTCCCAGTTAATGGTGGGGTAGTTGAAATCACCCATTATTAGGGTGTGGGGTTGTACCCTAATATTTTCCAGTGTATCAAAAAATGAGGAGTGGGAATCCTGGGGCATGGTGGGGGATCTGTAGCAAGTTACAATTTGGATTGCGGTCTTGCCCAGAGTTAATTGCACTTGGATAATCTCGGATGCATTATGCTGAGCAACTAGCCTTGAGGTGTGGCTATCTTTAATGAATATGGACACACCTCTGCCTTTAGTGTTTCAGTCCAGGTTAGGTGGCCAAAAGGTGTGGTATGAATTATAGCCTGGTAGTGCAGGGGTGCTGTCTGGAGCCTTGAACCAGGTCTCTGTCACTGCACAGATGTCGATGTTCTCCATTTTAAGGAGTGCCTTGAGTGAATGCATTTTGAGGTTTAGACTTCTAGCATTGAGTAGCATTACCCTCAGATTTTGATTGCTTGTACCTGTTAAGGTGGTGAATTTGTCATTTGAACCTTGCCTAAAAAAGGCACTATAGGGTTGGCAAGAGCCTTAGCCAGTATCTGGAATCCCAAGGGCTACAGGTGCAGGCCATCTCTGGCAAAGCATCGTGGACTGTCGATCATGTCATCCCAGGCAGACAGATACTAGATCCTCTTAGAATGACACCAGAAGCTTAGCCAATTGTTGAAGTCAATCATTTTGCCCATGTATTGTGGTATCATTCCGGGTGATGGCAGGATGCTACTCAGGGCTAGGGTCATACCTGCCTGGGCTACAGGCTGATTTACCTGCGTGGGATGCACCTTTTTGGAAAGCATGTCCCTGTTTTCAAGCTTGATTTACTATTTCCCTCAGTTCTCAGACTTTGAATATATCTAGTCCACAGAAAACCATACTACATGTAATGGAAGCACTATATAATCTGTTGTCATGTCTCTTTCTCTCACCATCATTTTGACATTACAGCTTTAGTTTTCACCCACCCTCACAATTCAGTGCTGGGATGCTAGTGTGCAGCCATCCCCCGATTTTGTTCCATCAAGCTCTTTCCTTGGTCACTTCAAAGCAGAACATGGAAGTCTAAGTGTTACACAGTGCAGCACACAGCCACTGGTCAGTTTCCATAGAGGGAACAGTAAGGATGCCACTCAGCTGGAAGGGTACAGACCAGACCAATTGGCAGGGACATTTTGGAATAATTGGAATGTTGTTTATGTTTTGGAGTCAGGTAGTTTGATGGTTTTATAATGCTGATTTTATTCATACTGGAGTTATGTATTTTGTTAATATCTGGCCGCTAGGTCTAATGAGGTGTTCTGTTTTTTTGAAGGGGGAAGCATATGGGATCTTCTGTCAGCTCCTTGACATTCCAAACACAGTTAGGCCTTCTTTACCTTTTATAGTAAACGGAATCAAGACCCTACACATTATTATAAGGCATTTATAATCTGATCTGATCAATGAAGATGATTAATATTATTATAAGGAAGATGCAGCTTATAAAAGTACTTGACTGAATGAGAACAGTAGAAATTCTTCAAGAAGTAAAAATGTTGATTACGGACGCACATTCTTTCTTCATGTTTGTTTTGAAAAATATTGTTAGAAAATGCTGTGAACAGTCTCACTGCATCCAGCAACATTTAGATGAATAGTTAGCCTTTAATATCAACAAAGCTACCCATCTTACACTTCATAAATTTGATTCAAAAAAGTCACCTAAATGTCCACAGTGTGTAGATCAGACAGCAGACCTGTTACACATGTTCTGGAGTTGCAAGTGCATTTATAAATTATGGAATTCTTTAAAGTTACAACTACAAAAAATGGGTTACCAAAACTCAACACTCTCCTGGGAATTTCTGATTTTACATATTCCACCAGAGAATTTGGACAAAACAAAAAAGATTGTAATTATGAATATTAGTTTACTAATGAAATTATATATAGCCACAAATTGGTTGAACCCAGCACAGGTGTTGTGGCAAAATTTCAGGCTGTTAGCGATTAAGCATATATTAGCGCACAAATTGTTAATTAGAAATAATAAGAAAAGTATAAACAGCATAAAATTTGGGAACAAATCTTTAATATTATTTTGGCGTAGCGGTTCCTATCCACTTTCCATCAGGACATTCTGTATGTGTACCAACACATTCTTGGATTAGATAGAAAATGTAGAAATAATACAAATTATTGGCTTGAGTTGGTTTATAATTGTCTATTGTAGATGCTTTTATGTTTAATTTTTTGTGATTTTAATTTCCTGTACTTGGTTAAAATGATATTTATTCTTAATGTATTATAGGGAAATTCAAAATGGAACTAAAACATTGGAAGCAATATTGTACATAATGTAAATAGTGTGTGAAATGTATAATGGTTTGGCAAAACAATAAAAATTATTATTGAAAAAAAATATATATCAACAAAGCATGGCAATACCAAACATTAATGGCAGCATTTTGATTTTAAGCAGCTTTAAGATTTGCTTTGCTGTTTCTTAGACCTCAAGGGTTAATGGAAACTTTAGCAGACATTTCCATATATCTCACCACCTACTCTTGTGGGCACTTGGCCATTACAATTGTGAATATTCTAAAACATTGTGCATGTTTCAGAAGCAATGAACGCTACTTCTTTTTCATGTTAGCTCCAGTATTTTGGAACAGGACAAGGAAGCAGGATAGGTTTTGAAATGTATGAAGTTTTCATCTGTTTACCAAATAGCAAATTTTCTTGGCAAATATTCTAAACAGATGTAGCCTTCAGTCATCAGGAGGCCTGGTACTAAAATAATAAGGTGCCTCATGCATAGTGTTGTAGAACAGTTATATGATTAAATCTAAGAGTAAAAAAATATGTTGCTCTCAAGGTATATTTTGCAAATATAATCAACTCTAATTTAAGTCTTTAGTTAATAATTAAGAGTATTGGTTGTATATTTAAGCATTATTCTATAGCAATGACATCACACATGGCTGTTCCGCTGAATTATACCTGGACAGATTCCAGTGATGAGATCAAAATATGTTAGACTCTCTTATTCAATTAACATAGCAATGGAACAACTGTGTACATAGAGACCAGAACACAATTTATCATGTCTAAACCAGATGAAATGTTTAGGAACTGTAGGCCTCTTGTGTTCCTGTTAAGTGGCATGTTTATGCCAAGCAGAATACAAATGGCACCCTAGGGAGCCTTGATACTAAGTTGAAGTTTGAGCCGCAGCAATGCTGTATTAACAGCTTATTGTAGTACTTCCTTTGCACTGCCTGTTTTGTTTTCTCAAATAGTGCAATGTTTCTTGCCATATATATATATATATATATATATATATATATACGCGCACACACACACACACACACACACACACACACACACACACACACACACACATATATATATATATATATATATATATATATATATATATATATATATATATATATTGATATTTTTCAGTACATCTCAGGTAGATGTATTTTTGGCCAACAATTCAGAAAACAGTTTAGAAAAGACCGTTTTCTGTTTGCCATCACAATGCCAAGCCTTTGTTGTCCTTTGCTTTAAGACCTCAACAATGGAATGCAGGTGTTTTTGGGACAACCTAGTTATTAGAACATAAGAGGTTTATATTATATTTTTAAGCTGATGGAAGAATATGGAAGTAGCATTTTGCAAAGCACAGTATAATAACCCACCATAATACCATAACGCTTCATTTACAGTTGCTTGCACAGCTGTATTCCAAACAAGTTGACTCTGACAGGTAATCCAGGAAATACTGTTACATTGCACACACTGTTCTTTGGAGAACCTTTGTGTGCTGTATTTAAACTGTTCTTAGAATTCAAACAAAGAGAGCTATAGTCTAAACAGTTACATATTCCAGATGTGTAAGGCATAATTATCGTTGCTAAACAGCTGGCTGTATTTGGTTTCTAATTAATACATGATTACCAAGCCTTCCTTTAAGTCAGAATATAAACAGCAGTATGTTACACTAATACTTAAAAAAAGTAAAGTGAAGCTTTCTCACAGGTGATATCTCATACGCCACACTAGTTTCTAAATTACTAAAACATTACCCAAAAACACAGTTCTGCCTCATTTTTATATAAGGTATAACTTGTAGACTATTGGGTACAGTATTAAGTTGAAATCCAAGTACAGTATATTATCTTTAAAACTTACATAGTTGATTTCCTTACTGCAGTATTTTTTTTTGCAATTAATTGAGGCATTAAATGCATTAATATAAGGAATTAATTCACTGGTTCAGGTCCCATTAGGATGTTACTAAAGAGGAAAGCACAGGATACACTAAATTTTTTAGGAAGAAAGTATCTGGTAAGAAAAAATAAAAAAAAGTGCATGTGAACTGCAGGTACCAAGATTTCACTTCTTAAGAATGAGAATTGTTTACTTGTAGTCAGACATTTTTCTACAAAATGTTTCATAAGATTGTTAGACTACTGTGACATTTCCTTAATGATATTATTTGCATTAACATGTAACCTAGAAAACAAAGATGACAAATGACAAGTGGAGTACCTCAAGATTCAGTCCTGGGACCAGTCTTGTTTGGCATCTACTTCTCTGAAGTACAGGCCAGCACTAAGGGACACTGGCTAACAAAGTTCACAGATGACTGCAAACTGGGAGCCATTATTGAATCCCCAAATGATGGTGATATTCTACAAAAGGGCCTTACAGAAACAGATGCTTGGTGCCAGAGCCATGGGCTCAAGCTCAATGCCAAGAAATGCATAGTTATCCCCTTTGGGAAAAAAATGTACCCGTGAATTACTACATAGGTGGCAGTACACTAAACACTGAAAGTGTGATAAGAGACTTAGGGACACTTGTGGACAGTGGTCTCACCTTTGATAACCACACCGCCACAACAGTCAGGAAATCCTTCTATGTGGCACACCTCATCACTAAGGGCTTTTCATCCAGAAAAAAGGAGGTCATTGTCCCACTGTACTCATCCCTTATTAGACCCATTATAGAGTATAATGCTCTGTTTGGTATGTACCTCTCAAGACATCTGCAACAACTGGAAAGGCCACAGAAATACCTCACTAAAAGAATCACAGGCCTAAAGCAGATGTCCTATGCTGGCCGTCTAAAAAAATTCCACCTATACTCTGTCGCATATCGTCTACTCAGAGGTGATCTCTGCTTAACATACAAGGCCATGTCAAACCCAGAGCTGTTGGACATGCTACACTTAAAGAAATCCCAATCCCTCAGAGCCACACGCTCCAGGGATCTAAACCTTGTCATCACAATAAACAAAACATGCTGGAGGGATAGGTTCCTAACCCAGAGACTCCCCAGACTCTGGAACAGACTGCCCATACATGTCAAGCAGAGTGCCTCCTTGGTCTTCTTCCAAAGAAACCTTGACGATTGGATGGGAGATAGGAAATTCACCCTGGGGATCACATCAGTCCCCCTGCTAGACAGGGGTCCAGGGAAGTAAATATTGTGGGAAGAAATAGCCAGGGAATTGTTATGGCTAGGCTTGTATAGGCCCTAGGGCCGATAGCCTAGTACCAACCTATGAACCTATAAGTAAAATCAACTTTTTCTATCAGGTTGCAGTATGTTTAACAATATGTACTGCATTACAGGCTTTCTATTGCTTTCCAATCACTAGGGCAACTAACATTCTTTTGGTATGAAGGTCATGGAAAAAATACATGAAGATAAATGTTGGTCAGGTAATGAATTAGTAATATGGAAACCTTGGACTAATAAAGGATTAAAAATACTCATAATATTTCAAAAATGCACTGTTCCTCCCTTATTTTATATAAAAAAGTATATAATTATACCTTATGAGGCCATATAAAAAGAAATGGCCTTTTTGCTCTTAAGCAGTAAATATAAAACTGAAGCAAGTGTTAAAAGATTAATTGTGTCCCATTTTTCCTCATGAATGTCAGAAAGTAGCTTTCATAATTGTATCATTAGGTTCATAAGTTCATAGATTAGTACTAGGCTAACTACCCTTGTAGCCAATTGCCCAATATGAGAATGAAACACTGCACCTTGTGTCTGTAAGGTAAACACCTTAACCATTATGCCAACCAGAGTGAAGAAAGCTGATGGTAATAATTTCCACAAAACATAACAGCTTCTAGAATTATGTAAAATGATAAAAATCATCAGACATTTTGTCATACAACAGTACCATAATGAAGGCAAGGATTTGCCTTTTCTCTTCCAATTTTTTATACTGAGATGAAATTAAGACACTCATCCTTTTTTCGGTACAATAAAACAGCATGCATACATGTCCAAGCTCTGCAGTTCCAGATCTCTCTGTTTTAGAACATGTGATAACATATTTTTTTTAATACAGCCATCCAGCTTAAGTGGCACAACAAAAGACATTTGCCACATGTCTCATGGATGCAACAATAGACACCATGTTGGCTACCAATGTCCTGAGCAAAGAATGTTTGCTCTGAGTCCCTATATGCCACATTGCACTGGTTTTATCACAACTCATCAAGCAATCCATGCAACTGTTGCGCATCTTCTAGCAAATCATGCAGCACATTTGCCATCTTTACCATGGTATATGTAGCAGCTGTCTGTGCTTGGATCACTGACCTGCTTATCCTCTAATTGAAGCACAAATGTCAAGGAAAGACCTGACATCATAGTGATGATATCAATCCACACTCTCCTATCTTATGGTGAGAGCACTCACAATGGAGGTAGTGTAGCCCACACATGCTGTCTATAGTGGTGATATTGTGCAGTTTGGGGGGTGTTACCATGGACAGGATGTCCAGTGCAAAATGTAGGTAATGCCAGAAGTTCCTCATGCCCCTCCACCTTTGTCACATATGTGAGGATGCTCGCATGCCTTCCCATATTAGCACTGCTGACAGTGCCACTCTGTTGTTAAGCTGTACCACATACATGCTGCCATCATTATTAGACAAAACTGACCCATTGGCTCAGGCATGTGCCAACTTGTTGTGCTGTACCCTGCACTATTTTGAGCTGTTAAAGCTTAAAAATAAAATACCTGTGCTATGTTGGAACATATTTGTCACTCCCCCAAACATGCTTCACACATACTGGTACATGCCAATTACTTGTATTCCATATGGACACATACATACCTTGAAATGCAGGTCATTACAGTTGCAGCTCAAAATACCGGGACCACAAAATAAAAAATGGAGTAGCAAATTAAATTAAATACATGGGTAACTCATGGCTTAAATTACATGATTAGTGTTAAGCTATTAGAAAATAATAAAGCAGAATTTAATAGTGGATTAATTGGTTAAGGTTTGTTTGATCCAAGCTGAATTGAAGTGGGCTACCAGCCACAACACAATGACTTCAGGGTTCTGAGCTTCCCAAAATCATAGTTTGCTTGTTTACACTCTTTACTGCACTTCTTATTGTACTCTATTTAATACTGTATTTTAATACTGTTAACTAAACTGCATTGTCTGCCTTACTGTGCCTGGTAAATCATATTTTGTTGTTATTTTCACTGTTTGCAAAGCATCTTTTCTGTTTGTTCTGTTTTTCGCCAAGCAGTGTTTTATATAACTGATTGCTTATTGTTTAAAATCTTCATTAGTATCTCCTTGCTGCTTAAACCATTATTTAGTGTCTCGTTGCTGTTTTTCTGCTTTTTTAAATTTTTTTTTAGTGTTTTCCACATAAATTAGCTGTAACATAGTCCAGATAGAGGTTTACTGCATCTGGATCTGTTTGTAGTGGCTGCTGTATTCCAAGCATGTTTGTCAAGCCATCTTTGTGACAGAAGTCTGCTGATTGGAACCTGTCTGGTAAAGGATAATTGGTCTAGGGCTTGGAGTCATACTGACCAGGAAAAGAAAAAAAATAAGCAAAAGACCTTGCAAAACTGACAAAGAAAGCGATAGCAACTATGCAGAACCACAAAACCCTAACAAAAGCATAATCTTTAGGCCAAAAAGAAGGACTGAGGAAAAAAAAATCCTAACAGCAAGCATAAAAAGTCTTACAAGGCTGATAATGAGAAAGAAAACATTATAGAAGGCCTTACAAAAAGAAAAAGAATGAAAAAAGAAAGAAGACACCAAACAGTACTACAGGACATAAAAACCTAACAAAGAGCAAAATCTTATTAATATCCAACCCACACACCCCAAAGAAACCAAACTGATAAATGTAAGAAAGGAGCACTAAATCAAATGCAAATAGTCTTGTAATACAGTGGAAAGAGAACAAAAAAAGGCCGCAAGGAAGGTAAAATGCTGAGGAAGCCCACAACAAAAAGGACTGCAATAGCTGGTAAGAAGCACTCCATAAAGCAAAACAGGAGAGATATACACCTAAAAACATAAAACGCATTGATAAAAACACAAGTGCAACACACTTATCAAAAAAGGTAAATCTTCTGTTAGGCAAAAAAGAAGAAATAAGCACAGGTAGACAAATTACTCAGCCCCTACCCACCCTTTATGTCATAACCACAGTCACAACTGCTGCAACAAATCGGGGACTGAAATAATGTGCCCACCAAGTACCTCAGTACCATGGGCACCTCAAAGAAGATGTAAAGCAGACACCAAAAGGAAATCTGCCCTAGCAGCAGTTACCATCAAGGCACAGCCATAGTCCCCATATAAACATTTCTCAATAGTGAGAGGAAACACATGTGACACTGAATAATGATGCTGTACACTCTCCCAAAAACCAGCCACCCTGGGACACTGAAGAAAAACATGATCTGCAGTCTCTAAAACCTGACACCCATAATGTGGACACAATTGCAAAGTCACAGGGCAAAAAACATAAGAAGATCTAACATAAAAGAGAGCAACACCACAAAAAATCATGACAATGAGGACACAAAGCACAATGCTGCCTGCTCTGACTCAAACCCAACAATCACCCAGAGGAATAATGTTGATACCAATTAATGACAGAGAAACAGATCAACAGAGAAGAATACCATTCTTTCCTTTTGGAAGGGAGGAAGTCTAAAAATACATGTCAAACAAGTAGCAAAGACTGGACTTCCCTCAGCTCCAATGAAGGGACCCACCATGCACACCTCCCACCCAAACAATTCTACCAAAACCAACCAAACAATGCTGGGAGCAAGTGACCAAGCAAAGAAAGATTTGCAGCCTGTGAATGTTGCAATACAGTAAAAAGAAACAAAGTATACAAAAAAGGACAGGATGCAGTAAACCAACACTGGCAGAAGCAGGAGGCGAATACAAAATATCCCTCCTAACATGTATATCGGAAGTGCTCCAGAAAAAAACAAAAGACCTCAGACAAAAGGCAGGTGGATCAGGAATGTGTAAATAAATAGTCAGAAGAAACATGTCCTAAAGTGCCCCAAAAGGTACCACTTAACAAATACACCTTCTTAACGAAAGACAAAGGAAAAGAATGCCAGAAAACCAAACGCTGAACAGCCTTACCAAGAAGGGCTTCACAAGACTCAGAGACATAAGAAGGAAAACTAAAAGGCACACCCAAGATAGAGATACCAGTGCTAGCAAAAGAAACATCCCCAAGATGGGGAACTGCACCAAAACCACAGGATTTGGCAAAATTAAGAGAAAGGCCCACTAATGAAAAAACAAAAGAAAAATACTACAAATAAAGCAAAAGAACAGAAGAAGACTCTGCAGCAATAGTGACATCATCAGTGTAAGACAGAAAATGAGGCACCAAAACTCCTGAACATAAACAAAGAAAAAGGAGACAGGGAAACATGCACCCTTGCCTAAAAACACAGTACCCACCACCAGAGTGAAGAGACAACTGCTCAAGGGACAACCTTGATGCACGCCATTCTTCATGGCAACTTCAGCTCCCTTCCAACCATTAACCACAGGAACAATAATATAAGCTGAGTAAATGGAAGCAATACATAAGCCTTTAAGATGGACAACAAGGCTGAATGACTAACAATGTCAAATGCTTTTGTCAGGTCACAAGAGAGCAGCAGACCAGAATCAGAAGCATGAACAAAGGAGACAAGAGACTTCAACAAAAGCAATAAATCTTGCATAGGCCTTACAGAAATACGATAGACCCCAGGGTCCAACAAATATTACAGCTTTGACTGCAGACGTAATTTCAAGCTCTTACAAAACAACTTATAATTGGTATTGCAAAGAGAAATCAGATGACAGTTAGACAAGACCCTGCAGTCACCCTTTTTCCAAACAAAATTAAGGGCTATCTGTAACAAACCAGGATGCGAAAAACCATGAGAAAGTCACTCATTAAACAATTGCACCAGTACAGATGACTGAGCATCAGAGAGAGAAAGCAGTAAAAATGGTAAGAAAGACCATTCTACCCTGGGGCAGTAGCACCCTTGAAAACACTAAAAGCCCTTCAAACTTCAAACAAAGTAATAGGGGCATCAAGAGCTGCCCTAAAAACAGCAGGCATCACAGGTATAGGCCAAGATTATTCCACAGAAGGAGGTTTACCACCATACAAAGTGGATAAATAGGAATTAACTTTATGCAGAATAGCCTCCTTAGTTGTAACATCACCTGAAGATGACAACAAACTGTCAGTAACAGTCTCCTTCCTAAGAGTACATTTACCAACATAAGGGAGAAACTCCTCACCCCTCCCTGTCAAAGAATGGGCTAAGTTCCAAAGAACCCCTCTCACTGCTGCAACGTTATACAAATGCAACTCACGGAGGTATCGAAAAGCACAAGCAGGCACATGATGCACAAGAGACTGGAAAGCAGCATAAAGGGAGTTGGAAGAACCTTTAAAAAGGGAATAAGAGTGGGCAAACCAAGAATAACAGGAAACAAACTTATCTTTAAAGGCCAACCACCAAGAAGAAAAGAATAAAAAGGCAACGGAGTAAAATGAGCAGGCCATAACACAGTGATGACCTCTTGCTCGGAAGAAGTAAAAGTCCAAGGAGCAGTAAAATGAGAAAGACCTCTACCCTTACAGAGTGCAGAAGAAACTCCAAAGGAAAAGACAAATCACTGTGATCAGTAAAAGGCACAAAAGACAAGGAAGAAGAAACCACTTCAAAGGTGGGAGAACAAAACAGTTTGGGTGTGAGCAGCCCCACGGAAGTGAGTAAGGCAAGAGGACAACATACAGTAAGAGAGGCCAAACATAAAGTGTCTTTACACTGGACAGTAGAGTCCTGTCTGACCCTAGAACACCATGGTAATATACAACAGTTAAAGTCATAAAAAAAAATAGGACAGTCAATTAAAAAAACAAGGCTGCAAAAGTTGAAATAATAAGTGACTCTCAGACACTGGAATTAATGCATAAATAATCACTAAATGTACAAAAAAATGCCTACACAACAAATCCCCCACCAACCCCCCTACCAGGCAAAACATGAATAACATCCCTACCAGCCACAACAGATTTATGATACAACAACCCAAAACCAGACTTACAATCAGTCCCTGAAGACCACCATCCCTCCAGAAAGTTTCCCATTGGGAACAATGAACACAGGAAAACCTTCTCAATTCCAACAGACAAACAATGTCAGAATGCAAGGCAGAAACCCAAAGAAAAAAAGTCAAACACCAGGGCAATGACACCACACCATTAATACTACAAAAAGTCAAAGACAAGTTAGCCATCAGTACCAGGATGAGAAACTGCTTCACAACCCTTCCTATACAGCTTGTTTCCTAGATGTCTATGCCTAGAAGCTGAGGTCCACTGCTGAGGATCATCCATATCAGTACACAAATCAGATTCACAAGTAACTGTATCTTTAGAAGCAATAGCATCACCAGCAGAAGAGGCATCAGATGTTCCAAGTAAGTTCTTATTGGACTCTAACATATCAGTACCAGTAGGGACAACAAAAACAACAGGAGAAAGAGGCACAGTAGAGTGAAAACCAGAAGTAACAGAAGGAGCATTAGAAGAAAAAGACGTGGAACAGACCATTCCAGACAAGTAGAAATAGAGACAGCAGAAGGGGGGAACAAGGGACAGAGACAATAGTGTGGACTGGGGAAGATACCACAGGAACAGCAGCAGAAACAGAACTAGAAACATCAGAAAGTAAAGTCTAAGAAGACTCAGGGGAAACAGGTAACGCAGAAGGTGCAGCAGGACAAACAGAATCAACATAAGAAGAAGAACATAAATGGCACCACTGCAGACAAGCTCTAGCAAAATGAGCTATGGAACCACAAAGATTGCATTTCCTAGCAGGACAATTGAACACCAAGTGAGAAAAATCACCACAAAAAAGCAGAACTTAGGCTGATCTGCATACCTCAAAATGCCTCTCTGACCAGACAACAAACACACCAGGCAAATGAGAAACACCAGAATCAAGGACATGCAAAGCCACCCAGGCCTCCTATGCCCAATCCCAAACTTCATTTGCATCAGAATCAAATTATTTCTTAATAGAAAAAACATCAGCACACAGAGAAAGTAAAAACTCTCTAACTTGTGCTTCTGTAACATAAATAGAACGAAAACACAAAATATGTTTATGCTTATAAGAAACATTTGTTTCAGAAAGCATAAAATCAGACCAAGGCTGCTGATGTTTATGTGCAACAAAACAAAAAACAAAAGTAGAAGCAGCCTCCTGCTCTTCAAAATAAACATCAGCAAAAGCATCCCTCCCCCAGTGAATAACAGCACACAAAGACTGAACAGACACATACAAAGCATCACTCCCCCAGCAAATAACAGCACACAAAGACTGAACACATACAAAGCATCACTCCCCCAGTGAATAACAGCACACAAAGACTGAACAGACACAGACAAAGGTTTCAATAAAGAATGCCAAATAAACGTACATGAAAGAGGTTGACCTGAAGCAGACTTAAGATGAACCAAAGGCTTGGAAGCAACTGTGACTGTCTCAGAGAACTAGGCTGATTCCCAGAAGCAAGGACTGCCATTTCCACAGCAGCATCATAAGACTTGGTCTGAGAAACAGCTGCAGAAGCAACATAAAACACAGCACTAACAGATGTAACCAGCAGAGCAGTAGGGGGAGCCAAAACAAGAGAAACAAAAGCAGGAGAAGCCAAAGAACCACCCTGTAGCACCATTTCATCACCCAATCAAGCACAGACAAATTTCCAGAGTCATGCAACACAGCTGAAGCCTGTGAAGAGGTCTGAGACACAGATAAAGTTGTTAAAAGAAAAGCAGGCTGTGAATCAGTAATAGAAGGCAAAGTAGAAGAAACAACAGAAGAAACAGAAACACTAGCTGCAGTACTCACAGCAGAAATGGCCGCCATCTTGCTCCACCCGGAAGTGAAAGCAAGGACTCCTAGGTCTTGGAATAAGCACCCTCATTGGTTCTTTTGAGTTTTTTTTTTTGTTTTTAAATTTTTAGCTTCTGGTATTTAAGCCCTGTATTTGAATGGGTTTCTACTTGTGTGTGTGCTGCTTGGCACCGTGCACTGATGCGCAAGTATGCACCATAGCCAGCCGTATAATTTCAACAATTTTTCCCTTAGATACAGCCATAGTACATTAGTGTAGTCCTCATCTTTTAGTACATGTTTGGTCTAAGAAGTATAGCTAGTGAGCTGTAACCTATTAAACCACCAGCCAAAACCCTGTCAGAAATACCCATCTATAGCGCACCTCCTTGATCAGTCCTGAAAGCATCCCCTTTGTGATAACAGTTCCTCAAACTTAACATTATGGACATTTGGACTACCCTGTTTCTCCTGCCAGCCTGGTCAACTTGGGTCTTCTGAGGCAGTGTAACTGCTTCATGTACACTGACAACCCTCTATGAATAACTCACTCTAGTACAGAATGTGAGAGATGTATTTACACCAGTAATCTTGAATCCCAGCTCTCTCACACTCGAAACAGTAACACAGAAGAGGTTGTCAAATTACCCAGCACTTCTCAGGCACATAGTACCACTACTCATACACATAGTACCCATCCAAGACATAAATCTACATATGTGGACGTTCTCTCAAAAAAAACCTTACTGAAACTCCAGAGACTTCCAAAACACAAGACTACTGCAACTACAAAGGTTCCCACAGCACCCAAGACAGATAGCAACAGCAATGTCTCACTTATCAAGCCCTTAAGGCATAACACTCAAAAAACAAATGTTCTTGTCATCTGAGACACATGGATGTCCCACTCATGAAGTTAGATAAGGAGAAAGTCACAGTCAGCTGCCTGTCCAGTGCCAGGATTCATCAGATCAACCATGCATTCAAGTCTCTCGGCAACAGCTACTATTATGACTCCATTGCAGTTCACGCTGGAGTGAACAACCCGAGTTGTACCTCACAGGACTATATGAAGGAGAGACATGATTGAGCTCTCTGAGTATGTGTCCCAAGCAGGTATGTCCCTAGCCTTGAGCAGCATATAAACCTCACCTAGAATGATGGCACAGTGCAAACAAAAAATGATCGATTTCAATAACTTGCTTAGTTTTTGGTGTCATTCAAAGGGGATCCAGATTCTACTGGCCTGGGAAGACATGGTTGATAAACCTCACTGATTTGCCAGAGACAGTTTGCACCTGGTACTGCTAGATTTTCAGCTGCTGACAAAGGGTCTTGCTTCCCCTATAGAGCATTTTTGGGCAAGGTCTCAAAAACAAAATTTCTGACATGAAAATTGCCAGTCATAACAAAATAAGAGTTACGCTGCTAAATGCAAGGAGCTTTAACCAAAAACTGCACACTCTGGAAGCAATTCTATAACTAGAAGATGTAGATGTCTGTGCAGTCACAGAAACCTTGTTCAATGCTTCATAGAGTACCTTAGCCTTGCAAGGCTATAATGCCTACTACATCTTCAGACCACAAGATGAGCATGTGAGATCCAAAGGAGGTGGTGTTTCTATCTATATTATTGATAAATTCACCTCCCAACTAATTAGACTGGACAACTCCATGGAGTTATTCTAAGTTCAGATTACTGTGGGTAAGACCCCCCCCCCATTGAAGTCATAGCTAGTTATAGATCTCCCTGTATGAATCATGATGCACACAAGGCTTATTTGACCAAACTACAGTCAATACAAATATTGCCAAACATTTTGGTCATGGGGGATTTCAATTATTCCACCATCAAAAGGGAAACCTACTCTAGCTCTAACTCATATGCACAAAAGTCCCTCAACTTTGTTAACTAAAATTCCCTGGAATGATTTTTTTTCAAACCCCAACAGGAACAAACATACTAGATCTGGTCCTCACTAATATGGCATACAGATGCACCACCACAGATGTCAGACCCTTATTAATTAAATCTGACCACAAATTAGTCACCTTCAAACTGAAACTAACACCAGGACACACAAAATGTGAAGTCAGACTAAACAACTTCAACAAGGCAAACTATACCCTCCTAGGGGAAGGTATAAATGCATTCTAAGCCCCAACCCAGCTGGAATTGGTAACTACACCAAAACGTACACTGAAGCCCTGTAAAGTCACTTGTATAAGTGTATAGCTTCAACTGTTCCAGTGAGAATCAAAGCCAGAGTCCCAAGTAAAAACAAGCTACACTGATGGACATCCAGCATCAACAAACTTTACAACAGACATAAAATTGTTGCTATCTAAGAAAACCAAGGAGAAGCCTCAGCAATGGAAAAGCATCCTCCTTAATCTCAACAGGAAAATAAGACAACATATTAAATCCTCTAAGGGTAACTTTGAGAAAAACCTAGCAATCACATCCAAGGATAACTATAAGGCCTTTCACAGCAAAGTACATAGTCTAAAATGTAGGACCCAAGCATGTGCTGAACTAGTGACTAACAGTATCACAAACACTGATCCTGTAGAGATAGCAAACCTACTAGCAGTTAGATTTGGTGAAAATTTCACTCCCCTGTCCTAGCCAAACTTATTACAAACCTTGTTCTCAACCACCCACACCCTACATATCCAAAGTGCAAGTCATTAAAGCCTTGTCTAAGACAAAAAACACAGCCTCTATGGGACCAGACAGCCACTCCAGGCTTTGTTTTAAACAAACTAAAACATGAACTAGCATCACCAATAAGTATCCTACTCAATCATAGCCTAACCACAGGCTTTGTTCTTGTAGAATGAAGAACAGCAACAGGTACTCCCCTCCACAAATGTGGCTTAGCAACAAACCCAGTGAATTATAGACCCATAAGTCTGGGCAGCTAAATATGTAAGGCCATGGAACATGTCATCATGGAACCTATAAATAAAGACATAGGCGACCTCCAAATCCTGGAACCGACCCACTTCAGCTTTTTCCAGGGCAGATCCTGCCTGTTAAACCTGGTAGGTTTCTTTGAAAATGTGATCAAGGTCACTGATGAGTGCAAATCTATGCACAAAGCATACCTCGACTTGGCAATGTCCTTTGACACAATCCCACACTCAGGCATTACTGAGAAACTTAGCAAAATGAATGTAAACCCCTTTGTTGTAAGATGGGTTGCCAAATGGCTGTTAAACCAGTTACACACTATCAAAGTGGTTGACTCTACAACAACCAGCAGACCTGTCACCAGCGGGGTGTCGAAAGGGTCAGTGCTGGGCCCCCTACTGTTTGGTATATACTTCTCAGATGTTCCGGCCAAAACTAAGGGGCTGTGGCTGTCCAAGTCTGTGGAAAACTGCAAACTGGGTGCAATTATTGAATCCCCAGATGATGTCAGTATAGTTCAGGAGGGTCTTACGCAGGCCAATTATTGGTGTCTTAGTCACAGTCTGAAACTTAATGCAAAGAAATGCATCATAATTCCCTTCAATTAAAACAATATCCCTTCACACAATCAAATTAAAAAGAATAACCTATGTACCAACAACGTGGTAAAGGATCTGGAATCACAAGTAGACTGTGACCTTAACTTTGACCACCATGTGACTACTGTAGTAAGGATGGATTCCTATGTAGCAAACTTGATTAGCAAAGGCATCACTGCTGTAGAGCAAATGAGGTTTTAATCCCTCTATACTCATCACTAATCAGGCTCATAATTGAGTATAACACCCCTTTTGGCATGTACCGTACAAAGCACCTACAGCAATTGGAGAGACCTCAGAGGTTTCTAACAAAGAAGATCAAGGGACTCCAGCATTTAACTTACACAGACCAACTAAAGTCCCTGTCATGATACAATGTATCATATAGACTTTTAAGAGGGGACTTATGCCTGGTTTACACAGCAATTTCTGATGCAAACCTAATAAATCTGCTGGACATCTGTAAATCAAATGGGACTAGAGTTACCCATTCCAGGGACCTAAATATGGCCTGCAACTTGAATAGGATGTGCTGGAAGGACAGATTTGTTCTCCCAGTGACTGACGTGTCTTTGGAATAGGCTGGCAATTCATGTGAAGCAGACCACCTCTATGACACTGTTCAAAAGGAACCTGGATGAGTGGATGTGGCACCATAAATTCTTACCAGGGATCGTGCCCACAACCCTCCTGGACAAGGACAGTCATTTCTAAATACAGTCCTGGGTATTGACTACAGTATCAATGGTATTACATTAGGATGAAATGGCTAGGCTTGAAATGACCTCTGGGTGGTAGCATAGTAACATCCTATGAGAAAATGTTTTGATGGTTTTAAAAGTGAAGTATTCTAATGTACAGGTTTGTATTTTTTTGGTACTTTGAAGAAGTCTTAGCTTTTTGAGAGATGTAAATGCTCAGTATTAAAGTTTCTAGTGGAGTTTAGCCTATAGCTCAGTGTGGTCGTTTTAGCTTTAAACATGCATATATGCCAGGTGAATAATTCAAACACATGTGGGTAAACATACAACTATAACAGAACATGCTAGGACTAACCTGGTAGATCCCTTAGAGAAACCCAGACAGTCCACAGCAGCTCAGTTCCCACATCCAACTCATTCCCAGTTATAAAAGTCAAAAATACACTTTCAGGTCAGGAAAAGGTAAATCCAGTGAATCCTATCTACAATCCTAAGGTACTGTAGGATGAAACAAAAACATCCAAAAGAACAAATAGTTTATCTAAACAAATTTTTGTACGGCAGGTATGAGCTCAAAAATGCAGTTAGTGTCCTTTTCTCAAAGGAAGGCTGATACCAGCGGCAAATAATACAAGGAAACTTTATTTAAGTGAATGGACAAATGATCTTTGATTGTGAGCATCGCAGCAGTTAAATCACTTATATACAGCAGTTCAAAGGGGGTAGAGTCCTAACCTTGATTGGGCCAGAGTGAAATGCTGATGGGTGTGTTTTTCTGTCCCCATTGTTCAATCACTGTGGCATTATAACTGACTGATTTGAATGTGAACCTTACATTTCACCAATCAGGAGGAGAACTTAGTCATAATTTCCATGCCCAGTCTCAGGCTAAATTGCATGGGAACCAGAGGTTCACCAACCAGCAGGAGTAGAGCTTAGTCTTAATTTGCATATCCAGTTTTATGCTAATTATAACCCCAATTTAGATAAGGTAATCCGGGTTTCCTTGTACAACCAGTCTAACAAAAGTTAAAATATAACTCCAAAATAAGAAAATTGCAAATCTACTACCATATATAATATAAGGCTAAATGTATTAAATAATTTTGACCCAGTGAGCATCATCAGATCTATTTTCATACATTGCTTCCTCTTTACAGGTATATACAAAATCACAGAATGCCTATTCATTCAAAGATGAAAACTTAATAGTCCGTAAGTACTCTCTGGTAATCTGATATCTAATAGAGGCCCTGAGTATAATAGTGCGTTGGATTATTATTATTATTATTATTATTATTATTATTATTATTATTATTATTGACCCCTAGTCAGATCTCCTCCCTAATTTTCATTCGTTAGACTTCTCTTATTATTGTTAGTCTCACTTCTCTAGTTTCACTTTTTTCCCACATCTCTTTTTCCACTTCCAAATGGTGATAATTATGTATACTCTATAATATTGGATCATTCTATATATTTCTACTGATGTAAGCTCACTGAAGAATCTTAGCTTAATTTTGTTATGCTTTATTCGTATGTAAATATATGTAATCCTTATCATATAATGATTTAGGGTCTATATTACTCGAACGAAAACTGAAATGTGAAAATCCCGTTTGAGCGGCACAAAATGAGCGAATATCACAAATATCGAAAGAATGAACAGAGATCACCGTAGGGAATTATTGCCTTTACTTCAATGGAGTTTGATATCAGAGTTGGTATATTTAAGTAGCCAGGGTGTGGGAGGTGCAGGGGGGCTTGCCCCCCTGCATAAAACAGTTAACGACAGTTTTCGTCTGTTACTTTTTTTATTTTTATGATTCGATGTTTGCGACATTCGCTCATTTTGTGTCGCTCAAATGGGATTTATGCATTTTAGTTTTCGTTCGAGTAATATATACCCAATGAATTAATAACATGTGCTGTAACTGGAGCTTTTCTCCCCTGAAAAAGGACTTGTGTCCAGTCAGAGTTCCCCAGTTACCAAATGTAAAATAAAATAAATTATTATTATTATTATTATTATTATGATTCACTTCCTCGGCACCCATACCTGCTAAGAGTTTTTTGCTGTGCTACTTTTATGGTACTTCTAAAGGACTAAAATCATGGAAATGGCAATATCAAGCAATTATTCACAGGTTAGTACTTAAAAACGACCATGCCCACTTTCATGGCGGGGTGATATGTAATGATGAATTAACCTTAGACTGAAGATTACAGTACTGAAGTCTTCCTTGTATATGACTACCAGTGACCACTAATATGGGGCTCATGTGGTATCATCAATGGTCAGTTCAGAGTATAATTTAGCCTTATTTATATCAAATTCTAAATCAATGTAACCTAAAAAAAATTTACCCTCTTTTATGGTTCAAAGCCAGTATCCACAACATGTATGTTGTCAGTTTAAATAGTTCATCAAAGAAGAAAACTGTTTCTAACACCTATTTTAAAACGACACATAGTATGAATACTATTTTGAGTCTCTTTTGAAACAATCTCAATGGCCTATTAAAACCAAGCTTGTCAGCAACGCTTAATATAAAAATAAATGTGCAGCAGCAAATACAATGTAACTTCATAAAGGTGCTATAAACAACCCTCACTTAAAATTCATCAATGTTTTCAAACAGAATGACAAGAAGATACTGATAAATACAACAGCATGTTCAACAAGTAAATTTTAACAATGTGTAAGAAAAAACATTCCCAATAGTTGCCAGGAATATCAAAATGAATTAGTCAAACAAATTATAGACGTTTCATAAAATAGCCACATCTAGTCAGATGCAGGTTTAGCCTTATCTGTTTTCTACAATTTGTATTTGTATACATGAAGATACTTATAATATTCGGGCAGGACTGATTTAAGAGCTTAAAAAATATGGCTTCAAAAATGGTTTGCTTGCTTCTGACATAGTAACAGATCATTTAGCTGAAATGCTCTGTATCGAAATAAAAAAAGCCCTGTCAAAGAAAATATGTGAATTATTTCAGAAAGCCCAGCAACTGCCTCTCTCAGCCTCAGCAAAAACACAGGTGCATGCCTACAGATGATGAATACAGTCGTCCTCAGTAGTTTCCTTCTTCCAAGATACGAAAATCTGGGACCAGAAGATTTCCTAGACTGACTAGTTTTCCCCTTTGACTAATTCAGAGGAGGATCCCAGGTAGTTTTCCCAAGATTTTTAATGCCCTAAAATAAATGAGATTGCGTATGTAAAAAATTCCTAGTACAGGTTACTTTCTGATGATTGTTTGGATTGTATATATCAGTTACACACAGTAAGCAATCTCTTCTGGACTTGAGTTATCCTTAATAGAACAGCTGACCTTTCAAATTAAATAATGCCCTTGACTGCAGAAATTGTCTAGTCAACCAGGTGATGTGTCCTCACTCTTACAGACTGCAAAATATTCAAAATGTTTACCTTTGTCTCTATACCAAATCCCTATAATATAAAACATATTTACCTAATAGCTATCCATTCTGGCCAACTGATTGTCTATACCTCAGTTAACAGTAAACAGATGTCCAAAATCCTTTAGAAATTTCCCACTCCACCTTTGTGTTTGCAATAGCATCCATCTATTCCTTATTCTGGTCTTATCTGATCACTGGTATTTGTAGGAGCTCTATTAATTTCATTCCTGCATCAAATCAGGCAGGCCTTGTTGTGTACCTAATCTAGAGAAAGCTGTACTGCAAACAATTCAAGATACAAGTTCTGCACTAGATTTACAAGTTTCATTCTGGATATTATAGGTACTTTTGTGTCATTAAGAAAAAGTCCTTCTCTCCAAAAAAAAAAATTGTAGAGCGTGACTATTTAAAAACATACATCTAATGCAGTGTCGTTATTTTGCCTTTATTCTCATAAAGAATGGGGCTTTTAATTCCTTTCACTTACCAAAATTATTCTTTAGTCAGCTGTTTTTAAAGTTAAGTATTTATTTTTCTACTTGGACTCTTAATATTTCCTAAGTGAGGATTAGGATTAAATGCATAAGATCAGCATTTCTCAAATGATGAGGATATCCACTCTTGAGAGGAGTAGAATATTTTGAATATTTTGTAGTGAATGCCAAGAAAATCTCAAAGTGCTATGATTACATGTATGATAATGTTTAATGTGTGGGATAAGTTTGAATATACAGAAGAGTAATAAATGAAAATGTTTTATATGATTACAAATTGATAGCAAAAAATAATGCATCATGGGAAATATTAGTTATGTCAAAAGTGTGCGTGGTTCCTTTTTAAGTGTTCACTCCATAAAGATTATCTCAAAATTGTTTTGCTTGCAAAGTCTCATGTTTACTAAAAAGTGTATTTACCACAAATGAATTTGGAAAAATATTTGAGTTAATGTAAGTTATTGCCCATCTTTTCTTATTATCAGAAAAAAAGTGGTGGAAATAAACTTTTTAAAGTGTATTTTGCTCTTTAAATGAGAATCTGTAATCTGAGAGTTAGTATACGTAAGTATGAGGGTGGAGTGCAGGACTGTTTGTGTTTCTGAAGAAAATAAAATTATGTTATTTCATAAGTAATTTCTTAGGTGTTGGGGGGGGGGATGATTTATGACTATTTGAATGTCAAGATAATAGTGTTGCACTGTTTCATTTCTGACTGTTTTGTCACCACGTGGTATGGTATGGATATGGATTGATAGGTGTTATTGGTCTGGTGCTGTACTAGACAGCATTTTCTTTTTGTAAGGGTATGCTTTTCTGATTGCTAATGAAAATACATGGAGTTTTTCATGATTTCCACGAGACTCACTGCAAACCTATGCTTCAGTCAAATCCAAATAAGGCTATTTTTATGGAGATACTAATGCCAAGAACCTCACTTACAGTGTCATAAAAGTATGACTTGTCAGTCATGATTTAGTTTGAGTAAAACCTTGTTTAGACAAATCAAGTACCTAATTATAATGCTGCTCCTTCTGTAAAAATTGGAAAGTTTTGTATTTATTATTTATTTACACATTGTTGACCAGAATGGTCTAACTATACCAGTGGCATCTTTTCAGGAGACAACTGAGGTGGTATTTACTGTGATTACAAGAAAGTTTGGCAACAGCACCAAGGAACTTCCTCTACTGTTTGGAAGAGAGGAGGTGACGCACTCTCTGGAGCTGCTAGGTGCTGCTCCTGCAATTGCAAGAATTCAAAGATGGAGAGTTCAGCATTGCTAGAGAAAATGTACTGAAGGAAGGAAGGAGTAGGAGATTAAAAAACTGTTACAGAGTTTGAAAATGGAAAACTGGAGATACAAGTACAGCTGGATTTAATGAGGCAGGCACAGCCAAAGGAAGGAGAGGGAACATGATAGTGTCACATGATGCAGAAAGTATCACAGGACAGAGAAACCAAGAGGATGGAAACACATGACATGGCATGTGAATGAAAAACAATGGAGGCATCCATAGCTTTTGGAGTAGCCAGTTTTCAGGGCTTACCATTGCAATAGTTTTTTATTACAAGAAATCAGAAGTTATGTAGATTAAGCAAGGTTAGAAAGAAAGTAAGAAGGAACAGAGAGGGGGAAAAGATCTGCAGTTTCTCAACAGCCACAGAGAAGACAAACAGTGGTAAGAATAAAAAGAAAAGTGATTGCAATGTGACAGGTATAACATTATGGATAGCATTATTTTACCACTAGGGTTTACCATTAAAAACATAACAGGACTGGGAGCTGAAATATTTGTGAAGTGACATTTGAAAACTTTAACTACAACTAAGAATGAAAAAAGAAATACAGTAGCACAATGAAAAGACTATTTTATTTATTCTATAGTTTGGGAATACAAGTGATAAAGTATATGAAGTGAAAAATATGTAATGAAAGATATGACTGGACTGGGGATTAAGAAGTGTGGGAAACAATGGATATTAAGAATGGACAAGTCAACATATTTCAAATGTAATAATTGTAAATGGTAAAAGAGGAATCGTTAGGTACTGGGGTCAAACAAATGCATGTTATTTGTGTGGGGATGAAAACCATTTTGTACAAGCTTGTAATAAATGAATGTGTGGCCAATGTGGGGAGAAGGGACATACAGCGAAAACTGTAATCTTAAATAGAGATATTAAGAATATAAAGAACTTGGACACTTCTAGTTTGAC